>NW_027187368.1:12359790-12379542 GCF_028583685.1 Petaurus breviceps papuanus | reverse complement strand
TATATATATATATATATATATATATATATATATATATATATATATATTTACTGTGTATGTGAGAATGGAATAAGGTTTGGATGAAGTCAATTCTCAGGATCAGGAAAGTAAGAGCGAGGAAAGGAGAGGAAGGGAAAGGAGGGGAGAGGGGAGGGGGAGAGAAAGAGAGAGAGAGAGAAAGAGAGACAGACAGACAGACAGAGAGAGAGAGAGAGAGAGAGAGAGAGATTATCACACCTGTTGACACCTGTCTTCTTGGTCATTGGCTTTCTCTACCCATCCAATTTCTCAAACATCAACTGGAAAAAGTGAAGGAACAGGAAGTGATGAGAGTCAGAGAAAAAAAGAATGTTTGAAGGATTTCAGCCCACAGCTCTCTCCAAGAGGAAATTGAAAGAGCAAGGGAAGGGCATTCCACAGGGAAAAGGGATCTGAATGTGAGTGAACTTTGAAGCAGCCAGCCCTGCCTGCCAAGGCATGGTGACCCTGCAATGCATCTCCCATTGGGTGGGAAACTATGCCAAACCCATCTTCTCTGGGCCATTTTGAGGTGACTCATTTTCCTCCTGTATTAGATCTGCTTGTTCTATGGCCTTTGGCACACTTTTCTAAGAGGTATCCTGGACATCACCACCCATCAGAAATTCATCCAAGATGAAGTAGGTCTTGTCAAAGTTGAAGATGATGTTGAGTTCACATACACTGTCAGAATATTTGTCCAGGAGCTCCACATATTGATGGCTCAGGCCCAGTGTGATGAGCTCATTATCTTGGCTCTCAATGGTGCAGAGGAAGTAGAGGCTGGCATGTCTCTTAGAAAACTTTGAGGTCTCTCCACTCCAGGAAGCTGCACATCTTGGGCTTTCTGGTCAGGATGACCTGCATAAGCTCTTGAACTATCTTTTTCCTCTCCTTGTCTGACATAGTCAGGTACCATTTCTGCAGCATCAGTTTGGCTGTTGGCTGAACAGCAGCATGAAAAGCATCATCTTCCTCTGCCCTGTATCAGTCCCCACAGATAAGTGCCCGCAGCTCAGGCTGAGTCCCTTCTGGGTCTCCTGTTGGGACCCCTATGCCCATGCATGGCTCAATGGTAAGGCTCTCTGGGTTGCCCCACCCCCACTGGTCCAGACACCCTCTCCCTGCAGTCTGTACTGACACAGGGATGGGGAGGGAAGGGTGAGGGTTCCACCAGTGGCTGCCCTTCTTCCTCCATCTCTTCACTCTTCCACCCCTTCCCCTTGCAGGCTGGCCCAACCTGGGGAGGGCATCTCTAGGGGTGGGGTCTAACTCTTTCTTGTTGAAACTCCCTGTCCTGTAGTGCTGAAGTCCTACTGTTGAGTGTCGTACATGGCCATCTGGGTACCCTGGGCTAAGATCTTGGTCACTTGTAGCTTGATAGGAGTTAAAGGAATACTGTTCATGTTGTGAGGTAGCTGGGTGGCTCAATGGATAGAGCACCAAACCTGGAGTCAAGAAGACCTGAGTTCAAGTCTGGCCTCAGGACGTTACTAACTTTGCTACCCATGGCAAGTCTTTTAACTCTGTTTACCTCAGTTTCCTCATCTGTAAAATGAAAAGGAAATGGCAAATCACTACAGTTATCTTTGTCAAGAAAACCCGGAATGGGGTCGTGTGGAATGGGCTGTGATTGAACCACAAGAAGCCTATATTTTGGCCAGAATGCAATGTCCAGAGGACAGGGACCCGTTTCTTATGTGTCTTTGTCTCCTCCTCAGGGCCCAGTACTGCATAGAAGACATGTGTAATGTCTGAGGAATGAAAGAATGCTGGGAGACACAGACTCAGAGGCGAAGAAGGGGGCATGAGGGAGGGAATATCTCTTAGGACAAATTACATTTGTAACAGGGAAGAAACGTGTCCAGGAGCACAGGGTTTGGAGTCCAGAGCAGTGGTCTACAAAGCAGGAGACAGGCCCATTGGAGGCCCATAACTTGATCCCAAGGGATAAATGAGAAACCTGTTAGAGGGTGGGACCGCAGGCCGCCCCGCCCTTTCCATGGTAGCTAATTGTAGAGTTTGCCTCCAACACAATCACACTTACCCTCTTCCCCAAGACTACTCTATCCCCAAGCAAGCATTTATTAAGTGCCTTCTTTGTGCCGGACACTGTATGACACAAAGAATGAAACAATGATTTTTCCATCCATTGTTGTTGAGTAACTTTTCAGCAGTATCTGGCTCCTTGTGACCCCATCTGGTGTTTTCTTTTTTTTTTTTTTTTAAAGCAATCGGGGTTAAGTAACTTGCTCAAGGTTACATGGCCAGTTATTTCTGGGTGTGGTGCTAAGTATCTGAGCCCAGATTTGATCCTCAGGTCATCCCGACACTGGAGCCAGTGCTCCTACTCGCTGAGCCACCTGGCCACCCCCATTTGGTGTTTTCTTGGCAAAGATACAGGAGAGGTTTGCCATTTCCTTCTTCAGCTCATTTTGCAGGTGAGGAAACTGAGGCAACCAGAGTTAAATGACTTGCCCAGGGTCACACAGTTAGTAATTGTCTGAGCTCAGATTTGAACTCAAAAAGGGTAGGGCCTTCTTGAAAATTCCCCTGCCCCCACCACGCCTACCCCATGCCCTCCATACCCGTGTTATGTGGACTGTGGAAGACACTCATAGACACTGGCCTCTGTTCAAGGGTGATAGTCAGTGAGTATGAGTATGAGTTGCCATCTTTTTTGTTTTGTGTGGGAAAAAGTGACATTCTTAGGATGGGCAGTAATGGAAAAGTTGTAATCTGCACCTCAGATCTCATTACATTCGTTAGCTTTTGCCCTAACTCACCCATCTTCCAGACTTCTCTATCCCTGTCCAGAGCACCGCCATCTTTCAAATCTCCAAACTTCACATACTTGGCCAAGTTCTCTCTTTTTTACCCACGTAGCCTATTAATTGCTAAACCATGCTGATTCATCTTCCATAACATCTCTCATCTACATTCCCTCCTCTCTACTCACACAACTACCATAACTTAATTTCAGGCTCTTTTCACCTTTCACCTGACTATTCTCTGCCTCAAGCCTCTCCCTTCTTCAGTCTATCTTCCACTCAGCAGCCAAAGTGAGACCTGCCCATATCTCTATATTCTGCTCACTTCATACAAGTCTTCTCATGTTCATCTGAAACCAACTTCTTGTTATAGCATAAAAGTATCCCATCACATTCATATGCCTAGGGATGCACGGAAGTCAGCTGGTATAGACTACTAAGAGCTGGTAGTTAAATTTTCAATGTGAGTATCTATATCTATACCTTCAACATCTGCAAATACCACAGATCAGGGACTGATTGTTTTGTTGATTTTATAGACTTAGCAAAATGGTGAAGAAAATTTTAATAATGCAGATTAAACTTAAAAGTGTGCCACCTATACATTTCCCCCCAAAAAGCCAGTTTTACATTTATCAGCACAACCCTATATATGCCATAACTTGTTCAACTGCCTCAAAACATGGGCACCCCTCCTCCTCCAGTTTGTTGCCGCCACAAAAAGAGTCTAATATGTATATGTATATTATACACACATGTGCATGTGTATATGTATCTAAACATACACATGTATGTATATTTATCTACACACACATATATATCCTTTCCCTCTTCCTTTGGTATCTTTGAGGGGTAGAGCTGGTTCTAGTATTTTTTTTAATTTATTTTTTTTAATTAATTTGTTTGTTTCCTTTTAGTTTACAGGATTCAATTCCACAATTCAGTAAACTTATTTTTTTTTGCTTGTTTTTTTGGAGGGACAATTGGGGTTGACTTGCTCAAGGTCACACAGCTAGTAAGTGTTAAGTGTCTGAGGCTGGATTTGAGCTCAGGTTCTCTTGACTCCAGGGCCAGTGCTCTTTTCACTTCGCCACATAGCCACCCCAAGCTGGTTCTAGTATTGCTGGATCAAATGATTATTTGACAGTTTAATAACTTTTGGGGAATAGTTCCAAACTGCTTTCTAGAATGCTGGAACCAGTTCACAGACCCACAACAGTTCATTAATGTACCTGTTTTCCCACAGTCTCTCCAGTTCTCTGTTTATCATAGAAATGAGACTTTCTTTTATCAGAGAAACTTGTAACTCAACTAACTTTTCCTTTATGCATGTAGATGTTATCTTATTTGGTACATATAGGTTTAGTATTGATATTAATTCATTGTCTATGGAAACTTGCAGTAGAATGTAGTTTCATCATCTCTTTTAAAAAATTATTAACTCGTTTAATTTGTTATTGCCTTGTGTAAGACCCTGATTGCTATTTTTGATTTGTTTTAATTCAGCTGAAGCATAATGGATTTTGCCATAGTCTCTTCATCTAATCCTATGTGAATCTTTGTTTCTGATGTGTTTCTTGTCAACCAAATATTATCAGATTCTGCTTTCTAATCCATGCTGCTATTGTATTCCATTTGTGATGAGTTCATCCCATTCATATTCACAGTTATGACCATTATTTGGGCTTCCCTCCATCCTATTGCCTCATACCTTTCTTTCTCTTTGTTTCCTGTGCCCTTTATATAGAAGACGGTGGTGAGAGAAGAGCGTGCTCAACACCAGGGCGCTAGCTTGGTACAATCTGCTTGTGCTCTCTTGACCCTCTTCGGTTCCCTTCACCCTGAGCCTAAGTCCAGGTTCTTATTCTTTCTTTTCTTTTAAACTCTCCTTAGTTAAGAGTTTGTTTGTTTAGGACTAATCCCTCCCTTAATCCATCTCTTCCTCTTATTCTTACATCTCTCTTCTATCCTTTCCTTTGTTTCCCTGTTGAGTGAAATGTTTTTCTATACCCAACTGTGTGGGTGCATTTTCTGCCCTTCTTTGACCAATTGAGCTGTGAGGTTCAAATGTCACCTGCTCTCCCCACCCCTTCCTTCTTGTTTGTGTTGTCTACTTATACACCCTGATTATGTGAAATTATTTTTTCCACCATCCTCTCACTTCCCTGCCCATGGTGTTTCTTTGCCTTTCTCTACCTTTTATTTAAGATCATCAAAACAAGACAATTAATCTGAGACCCTCATCCTATTAGGCTCCTTCTATGACCCATGATGATAATAGTATTCAGAGGGGACACATGCATCATCTTGTGTAAGAACATGAACAGTTTGTCCTTGTTTGGCTTTTTGTGATCGTTTGTTCATGTTTACCTTTTTATGTTTCTCTTGACTCCTGTGTTTGTATTTCAAAGTTTCTATGCAGCTCTGATCTCATCAGAAATGCTTGGAAAGCATTCATTAAAGATCTATTTTTCCCTCTATAAATTTACACTCAGTTTTGCTGGCGAAGTTATTCTTATCCATAAGCCTATATCTTTTTGTCTTTTGGAACATCAGACTGCCAGCTTTCTTTTCCTTCATATTGGTGGCTCCTAATTCAAATGCGGCCCTGGCCATAGCACCTTGGTACTCAAATCTTTTCTAGGTACTTGCAGTATTTTTACTTTGGTCCTGAAGCCTTGCATTTTGGCTATAATGCTCCTAGGTGTTTGCATTCTGAGGTTTCTTCCAGGAGATGACCAGTGAATTCTTTCTATTTTGATTTTGCCTTTCCCCTGGTTCAAAGAGATCTGAGCAGTTTTCTGTTATGATTTCTTGAAATGTGATGTTCCAGCTCTTTTGTAGCATGACTTCAATCCAGTGATAAATTCTCCAATCATGCATGTTTTTGAGGTCAGTTATTTTGCTGAGATAGTTTATATTTTTCTATTCTTTTTTGGTCTTCATTTTGTTTTAAATATTTCTTGTTGTTTCATGGAGTCATTGGACTTCTATTTGGTTCATTCTCATTTCTAGGGAGTTTGTGTCTTGGGCGAGGTTTTGTACCTCTTGTGCTGAGCTATTGATTCTCTTTCCAATTTTTCCCCCGTAGCTTGTGATTAATAATTTCTTTCCCCTCTAACACTGTCATTTCATTTTAAAAAATCATTTAAACATTAAAAAAACAACAACCTCTTGCTTCATCTCTTTCAGGAATTCTTGAACTTGCCCACAGCCCAAGCTATATTTCTTGGAAGGTTTCTTTGGAAATCATACATTTCCTCTGGGTTTGTCATGAGTGTCCCTGTCACCTTAACGACTCTAAGTTGGGACTCTTTGTTTGCTTATTCTTTCAGCCTTCGCACTTCATGTCAGGGTGTAAGGGTTATGGGATTTAAAGATCTTCCATGCCCCGTTGGACTTGCTGACGTAGCAGGAAGGGGCAGAGCAAGAGGAAGCGGAAGCCAAGCTAGCGTTCCTTCGGTGGCTGGCGGTGGTGGTGACGGCGGCAGCAGCAGAGGCAGTGGCAGTGCGAAGCCCTTTTTGAGTTAGAACTGCTAAGGACTTTCTGCTAAGGACTCCTGCTGAGGACTGCCAGGGGCCGGAGCTGCTGGGAGTGCGCTTCCAGGACGCTGGGTGGTTGCTGTGCGTGGGGAGAGGAGGACCTTTGCCTGAGGTAGCCTGTTCTGTTTTAAAGGCTTGAAAATGTGGGTGCTTTCTACTTTATCTACCTGTGCCAATGTCATAACTACTCTGATGGCTTTCACTTTCTGGTTTTGGGACTCAGTCTTTTGGTATCTTAATAAATTTTCTAGTTTATTTCCTCATATGGCAAACATGACGTATTTTCTAATGGATAATTATATCAGCATATTTGTAATCTCTATAGGCATTGTGAATATGGCATTGCTGATACACAGGGCCAGACTCTGCACACTTCTAGGAGTATCTAGGCTGAGCTTGTGTCCTCTTGATCCTGTGGCTGCTTTCTTAGGCTACTGAGTGTTGAATTATTCTTGGATCTCAGGCTGGGGACCTGCATGCTTTCAGTGCTCTTATATAGTGGCTGGGACAAAGTCAGATGGCTACCCCCACCCCAGTCTAAGCTCTGAAAGTTCCAGACCTAGGTTTGGGTCTGGGCAACAAATTTATGCTAGTAAACTGCTGCTGAATTCAACCACTATCAGCTGACTGGGAAGGTTTACTGTGACAGTAGGCTCCCCTTTGATCTAAATTCTTGCCTTAGTTATCCCATTACAGTCTGGTCTAGAGGCTAGAGCTTAGACTCTGCTCTTCTCCACTTGTGGAGGCAGAGCCATATAGTGGTAGATTAGTTCTGAACTTGCTCCTTGCTCAGGACATAATCAAGGGCCTGTGACTACTCCTTAAATTGGACTTCCACCCTTGAGCACAGTCCTGCATCTGTGACCAGAATTAGGTAGGGACAAAAGCTACTAGCTGGCATCCAAACCTGCATCTTCCACAAAGTCAGACCCCTCTGTGTGGGTCCAGAACCCCTTGCCTTAGCATACAGCGTTGTCTCTCAGTCTGTTCTGGAATGCTCCATCTAGTGGTTCCTAGCTAGATCCTATCCCCAGCATCTAGACTCCTTATGCCAATCTGGGATGGAAAAATGACTGATTTGTAGGGAGAGTGGACTTGATCTGGTGTTTCCAGGATCTTTGTGGAAGAGTTGTGGGGGAAAGCTTGGCTGTATTTCTTCCTGCTACTCTGCTATCTTGACTAATCTTCAAATCTTGGTCAATTCAGTCATCATTGTATCTGTCATTCATCCCCTTCTCTCCAGGGATACTATTTACTTAGTTCAGGCTTTTATCATCTTTTGAATAAGATATTATAATAATCTCCTAGCTTCTGGTTTCTCCTTTCTCCAACCCATTCTCCACGAGTGACAATATAATCTTCCTAAAGTACAAGTTTGATCACACTATCCCCTAGTCTTGGATAGTGACTTGCTATTGCCTTTAGGATAAAATACAAATTTTTCAACCTGGCATTTAAAGCTTTACATAAACCTCACATTCCAAATTTGTCAGATTTCTCCCTTTCATATGTAGAACTACTTCCTAGATGTTCCCCAGAGTCAGCATTCCCAAATCCATTTTGCACAAGCTGACTCCTTGCCTGGGATGCCCTCTCTGCCCCTTAGAATTCCTAGGTTCTTTTACACTCAGTTCAGATGCCACTTCTATTTACAAATTTGGATACCTCATTAGAATTTAAACTCATTGAGGAATTGTTTTTGTTTTATATTTCTTCTTTCTATCCCCAGTGCATAACACAGTATCTTGCACATAGTAGGCATTTAATAGACACATTTGTTTCAATGGATAAGATAAAAAAAAAACTTATTTTATTGATTTTGACAATGGATCATTGATTAATTTGAAATACAAAAGTGTGAGGTAATAAATAGAAGTCTAGACTTGGGAAGTCCGTGGTTTAAGTCTTATCTATATCACATACTGGCTGAATGACCCCAGGCAAGTCACTTAACCCATGAATAGTAGGCTAGCCCATAATCAGTTAAGACTGTGGACTAGCCTACTTTCCCTCCAGAGGTAGAGCAAGTACCCAAATGCCCAAGACAATGATTTATAAAAACACTGAACAAGGTCCTGACTTAGTGGAATATAATATATATTATATATACATATAATATATATTATTAATATAATAATAATATAATATATAATAGTGGAATTTGTGGTGGTGACTCTTGGAGATGGCAGTGGAGTCTTCCCTGATGGCTCTAATTGTAGAAGCTTTTACATTCCTGGGGGGAGGACAGGGTAGGGAAAGCAGAGTTGGGAATGTCTGTGTCAGTGTCTGAGGGAAATTTGTATGGGGATGTGATTGGCTCTCCAAGCTCTTCAGTCCAGAAAAGTTGTCCTGGGGCATGCTCAGCTGGGACAATGGGTGATTCCGTTGGAGGACTTAAAAAGGTGCAGCACGTTGACCAGAGGAAACATGAGTGTCGCTCCAAATGCAGAGCCCAGCTGTATTGCTGCACCACACCACAGGAGGGCGCTCTGGCTCACCTTGCGCAGGTACACTCCAGTCATCACCTTGACATAGGTCAGGATCCCACCACAAAGCACCCAGGAGGTAACCTGAAGGCACAAAGGGAGACATGCCCCTGCCCTTCAGACAGGATTCTCCAGGGCAGAAAGAACCCTATTAACCTGACCTCCCAGTGCAACTGGAGCCCCAGTAGCAAGCCGTTTTCCCTTCACACCAATGGGAGGCCACCTGAGATACTTCCCCACCCCAAAACCAAACCAATGGCCTGATACTTACTCTGGTCTAGAAGGAACTGAAGCAGAGACAGAGAGAAGAGGGGAGGACGGAAGGAGAGAGTCAAGAAGGGCAGATGTTACTTACGATGATGGCTTCTCCCCAGCGGGTGCCCTGCAGCAGAGGGCAGGGACTCAGGACAGCCATGGCCATGTTGTAGGCTCCAAAACCAGTGGCCACCAGTGTGGTGACCCCCAGCCAGAAGAGAGGCCTGGGGAGGGAAGCAAAAGGTTGGTGTGACAAACTGTCCCCAACTCAGGGGACTTTGCACTTCCCTCCCATATCCACACCTCCAAAGTAAGCTTCTAAGGAGAAGACTTTACCTGACCCAAATATGATCAATCACCTGCCAGCAGCCATGAAAGAATGTGATAGGCCTAGGGACCCAGGAGGGGGCTATTACTGTCTCTGCTATTTAATCTCTTGGGGGAAATCCCTTCTTTTTAGTCTCAGTTTCCTTATCTGTAATATAACAGTGTTTGACTAGGGTATCTTCCAACACTGACATAGTTGACAGAGAGCTGCCTTTGAACCCAGGTAAGACTGGGTTCAGGTGCCACCTCTGGACATACCCTCCCAGTAAGCTAGGCAATTTCCTAAGACTTGAAGGGACAGTGCCAAACTGTATTCCTAGAGGAATATTCTCCTCATCTGGGAATTCCCTACACCAAACAAGTTACAGGTCCAGCTACTATGCATATCCAACATTTTATGTTCTGAAGTCCTTCCAAGCTCTAATTTTCTGTGATATTCATGTTTTTCCTCTGTATGTGAACATTGTTTCAGTCAAGAACTTAAGAGTGTCCTAGAGGGGAGGGACAGTGCCTTATAACCCCTAACATAGGGCTCTGCCCACAAGGGAAACTCAGTTATGATGGTAGCCCACAAGCCCATTGAAGAACACAGACCCATGTGACCAGCAAGAGCCTTTGGGACTCTGGTTTTCAAGGGAGTAGTGGCCACTCCTCTTCTACTCAAGAGGTGACACTCAATTGGGAACCTAGAAGCCAAGCAAACCTAGTAGCTAAACTCATCCATGGCCCCTATACCTTCTTCCCACCATCAATCCTGCTCCCACTCGAAGACTGGAGGATCAAAAAGATGAACAATACAAGTGTGTTTAGAAGCGTGAGAACTTCTCTGGCTAGGCAGGGCTAATTAAGTGGTAACTCAGGATGAGTAGGGCAAGAATCCAGCCTTGCCACAGGCTAGAAGATCAAGGCCTAGCCTGGGCCCAGGGACAGAAATTCTGAGTCTGTTCTGGAAAGGACCTTATAATATAAAATATTCAAGGTGGACAGGACCTAAAATTCAGTATGGTCCAATGGAAAGAGATTCACTGACAGAGAATCCAGGTTCAAATCTACTTCTTATCAGGTAGTATGTCTACATATAAGAAAACTTCCTTGGAATATCAGCTCTGACTTTATCCTCTCAAGAAATCTTTTGTACCTTTTAGTCACCTCCCTCATTTGATTGTGAGCTTCTTGAGGCCAGGAATTGTCTTTTGCCTTTTTTAAAATATTGCTATCACTTAGCAATTGAACCTGGTACTTAATGTTTATTGACTGACAAGTGTTTTCTTACTCTTAAATTTATCTTTTATCTTTGTTGTTTAGTAGATTGGGATTTTCTTGGCAAAAACACTGGAGTGGTTTGCCATTTCCATCTCCCAATAATCTTATAGAGAAGGAAACTGAGGCAAACAGGGTTAGGTGACTTGCCCAGGGTCACACAGCTACTAAGTGTCTGAAGGCAGATTTGAATTCAGGTCTTCTTCCTGACTCTATCCACTGTATCACCTAACCAAATTACTTATTTATGCTAAAATAAAATAAATTCCTCCTGGAATATAAACAGGGTAATTTATTTAATCTCCCCATGCCTCAATTTCCTTATCTGTAAAAATGAGGGGGTTAGACTAGATCAGAGATTCTTAGGGCTTTTGGGGGAGGAGCCCCTTGATAATCTGGTGAACTTTGTGGACCCCTTCTCAGAATATTTTTAAGTGCATAAGATAAAATGAAAAGGATTGCAAAGGAAACCAATTATACTGAGATGTTATCCAAATATTAAATAGAACAACTTCAGGGGCGGCCAGGTAGCACAGTGAGTAAGAGCACTGGCCCCTGGAGTCGGGGAGACCCAGATCGGTTTGGCCTCAGATACTTAGCACCCACACAAAATAACTGGTTGTGTAACCTTGAACAAGTTACTTAACCCCAATTGCTTTAAAAAATTATAATAATAAAAAATAAAACAACTTCAGAGATGCCAGCTTAAGAATTCCCAGACTAGATAGATCCTGAGGTCCTTTCCACCTATAGATCTGATTCTATGATCTTCCTCAAGAAAGATCGAGAGGAATGTAAGGAGAAGAGAGGGAAGGAATAAGCCTTTAGATAGCCCTCACTCTGTGCTAAGCACCTGGCAAATATATGACCTCATTTGCTCCTCACAGCAACCCTGGGAGGTAGGTAATCCCCATTTTACATCTGAGGAAACTGAGGCAAATGGAGGTTAAGCAACTTGCCCAAGGTCACACAGCTAGTAAGTATCTGAGGCTGGATTTGAATTCAGGATTTCCTGACTCCAGGAATTACCTAGCTGACCAAGATGATGGTAGAAGTGGGATTAGAACCCTAAGGTCCTTATTCCCTCCACTCCATCCTTCTGCCTCTCAGTGGGGCCATTCCTCAGTTGCCCTCTCCTTTCCCTATCCCTAACTCTCGCTTATCTTTTTCTCTCCCACTCCCTCCAATGGGGAGAAACTTCGAGGGGCCAGAGTTACTCACATTTCAGGTAGGAACATAGACAGGAAGCAAATCAGGGGGTGGGTTATAGAACCAATCACTGAAGACAGGTGGTAAGCCTTGGAACCATAGGGCAGGGAGGAGTAGGTATGAACAGAAGGGAAGATTCCATTGGAGAGGGAGTTCACAAAAGCCACCACGATGTAGATGAAGGCTAACTGGGCCCGTGACCAAACAGGGGCCCTGTTTTCCTCAGGCAGGGCCAGTGAGGAGCAGCTGTCTCTGTTGCTGCTGCCAGCTGAGGCTTCTTGGAAATTGAAGGATCTCAGAGTCACTTGGTTGACCAGGCTGTCTCCAGTAGAGAGTTTCCATCGCTTAGAGAGACGTGTCAGGCCAAAAAAGGAAACCAGGCAGCTGGCCATCATGAGGGACAACAGGAGAAAATAGACAAAGGGTGAAAAATTGGCTGAGATGCGACAGTTCTCTGGCTGAGGTGTTCTAGCAATGAGGCTGGGGCTCGTGGTCATGTTCAGTACTCCAGGGATGAAGGACACGTTAGTGATTTTAGGTGGCGCGGTGGTCATAGAACCACTGGTGACAGGGGCACAAGTTTTGGCCCCTGAGCCCTGGATCAGAGCCACCAGAGCAGGGAGGAGACCACTCAGTCCTTCTCCAATAAAAAGGGTGTTAACATACTTGGGTGGCAGGCGGGCCATGAAGGGCAGGAAAGTGACAGAGGAGGTGCAGTCCACCAGGGCCAGGATGAAGGTGAGGATCATGAAGGCTGTGCTATGGGGAACACCAGCCACCACTGAAGTCTTCTCCCATAAGAAAGAGAAGAGGACGCAGGCTACCGTGCCCAGGGACAGCACCACATAGATGACCGGGACCTCAGAGAGGTAGCCAGGCCGGAATCGGTGGAGAAGAGTGATGAAGAGGGGCCCCACATTGGCTAGCTGGATGATGATCACAAGGTAGGAGGGTAGGTTCCAGCCCTCGGGTAGTTTTGATACCAGCTGAGGCAACTCTACCCATAGCCCATTGATGGCTATCCAGGAGCCAGAGCCAAAGATGCAGACTAATAGATGGGTTAACAGAGACATGGGTCACTTTCTCTGAGGTCTTCAGTGACTTTTAGAGTGTCTAGGGAGTCACCTATTGAAGAGAGAAGAAAATTATATAATTTGCTGCATTCACCCACAAAGCTTTTGTACCTTATCCCGACATTTTGGCAGCCAATCTCAAGGAAGAATATTATTGGCATAAATCCATTCTACTTTCCTCCCCCATAAGGCTTAGCGAGAGCAGGTGAAGAGGTGTGAACAGCAAAGAATCATGTGTCAGAGTTGGAGAGGAACATAGAAAAAAGAATGTTCAAGCTAGGAAGGACCTAGACCAATCTGTTCTTTGAACAGAAAAGGAAACTGAGGCTTAGAGAAGGGAAGAGGTTGGACCATTGATCAGGAGACAGATGCTGGACAATGAATTACAAAAATGAGCTCCACCCCTGAAGGTCTGGGAGAAGTGGGAAGAGTGTGGAAAAGTAGAGACAAGAAAGGATATGTTGGGACAGGAAGCAGGGGAAGGCAACTTAAAAATTGTTGAAAGACAAACGAAAGGACCTTGTTTCCTGAATGTCCAAGGAGAACCAAAAAACATATAAATATAGAGTGAACAAAGGGGACGGTGAGAGAAAAAAAGTCAGCGAGCCTTTTTTTTTGGAGGTGGGAAGGTAGGGCAGTTAGGGGCTAAGTGACTTGCCTAAAGTCACATGACAAATAAGTATTAAGTGTCTGAGGCCAGATTTGAACTCAGCGACTCCTGACTCCAGGGCCAGTGTTCTTTTCACTGCACCACCTAGCCGCTCCAAGTCAGAGGTCTTTTGAGAGGGAGAGAAAGCAGAATAAACAGAGACAGTAGATGGGAGAGAGAGAAGAGTGAATGAGTGAGAGATATGGTGAGAAAGAGAGACAGGACAAAGTCAGAGAGAAAGAGGTAGGGAGAGAGACAAAGAAGAAATCGAGGAAGAAAGAGGCAGGAAGAAAAGAACTGAGAAACAGAGAGAATGAGAGAGAGTAAGAGAACAGAGTTCAATGAAGGGAGAGAGCAAAAAGGAAAGAGAACAAAAAGAAACCAAGAGTTTGGTGTTAGATGTGAGGGTGGGTGAAATGCGCAAAATATTTGGTGAATAGGGAGACTGATAATGTGTAGCTTGGTTTCCAGCCACAGGCAGAACTTCTCCCACCATCATTCCCAGCCAAACCCTCCACACCCAGCTCCACCTACAGATACCTTCCATAGCCCCCAGGCCTCCCTCCTGGGCCAGCCAGAATTGTAAGAGGAGGCTGAGAGGGGCCTGGCCTTGGAGGGGCCAGGTGACCAAGCAGCTACTGCATCTGTAACAAGTAATACTTTCCCAGAGCTTTTTGGAGCCTTAAACCAGAGCAGAATAAAGCAGGAATTAAATTAATTTATTTTTGGTCAGGAACTGCATTATGGAAGTAGAAACTCCACCGCTGCAGATAACTCATTTAGAGAAATTTCTTGGAGACCTGAGGTCCTTGGAGGTCCTGACTCCCTTCTAATAGTACTCTACACAATTAAAGGATATAAAATCACACTGAAGAGACTTTAATGATCCTTTGCTCCAATGCCTTTATTTTACAGTTAGGGAAACTGAGGACAGGAGAAGCAATCTAGTAAATTACAGAGCCAGAATCTGAATACAAGTCTTCTGATCTGCTCTCCCACTGTACCAGTCTCTCAATCTATCCAATAACACTTATGAGTTTGAAAAACTAATTTTCCCATCCTCCAAAGGGCTGGGACACAGGCTGAACAGATGACAGGTAGGCAGATACCCAGACTTCTCCCCCCTCCCCCAGCATGGAAACAAAGGGATCTCTCCTGCACATTAGATGTTATAAATTAGGCAGGTATTAACAAGGAATGCAATTCTGGAGCGAGGCTCAGAGTGGCTTTAGTAGTCTGATCCCTTCTTATGTTAGAACTGTCTGTGTATGTTCCTGCCTCTTAGGAGGACTTCTGAAAGAAAGGGACTTTTCCTGAGACTCCTCCTCAGCTCTTTCCCTGCTTCCACTGGCAGCATTCCTAGGGGAAGTGCTCCGACTCAGGGTACCCAAGGATTCCTATGCTTATAGGATTTAGAGCTCAAAGAACCTTAAAGTTCTTTAAGTATAAGTCCTTATTTGTCAAGGAAGAAACAAGGCCCAATGAGAGAGGATGTTTTCTGAGGTCACCCAGGGGATTGGTAGCAGAGCTGGGTTTGAATCCAGGTCCTGTAATTCCAGGACTAGCTCTCTATCCTTTGGTGACTGTCCCTCATATCCTCTTTTACTTGAAACCAAAATCCACCTTTCCCCTCCCCTCCACAGCTCCCCTAGTTAACTTCTTCTCAGAAAAGGAATATGGGCTTTGTGTTGGTGTCTGATTTTATTTGCAACCCAGTTTGAAAGAGTCAGGTGATTTGATTAAGGCAGAATATTTGAAAGTAGAAAGGTCTGATCAATATCTCTTTCCACTCTCCATTCTAGTCAGGCTGACTCTTCATTGTTCCTCCTCCCCACTAAACTTGTCTCCTTCTCCCGGGAATACCTTACCCACCCCCCACCCAGACTGGCTAAGTCTAAGTCTTAATGCTGCCAAGGTCCATTTCCTCCAAACAATCTTGTTTATCTGTTTAGTTGTAGCTGAAGTAGCCCAGGGAATCAGGATCTGGAGTTTAAATTTTCGCTACTTCCCTAACATAGGATAGAATGCCACACCTGGAATCAGGAAGATCTGAGTTCAAATATATCCTCAGACACTAACTAGCTGTGTGACCCTGGGCAAGTCACTTAACCCTGGTTGCTTCAGTTTCCTCATCTGTAAAATGAGCTGGAAAAGGAAATGGCAAACCACTTCAGTATCTTTGCCAAAAAAACCCCAAGTGGGGTCACAAAGAGTTGGACACGACTGAAACTACTGAACAATAACTTCCCTACCACATTTCCTGTGTGACCATAGACAATTCCCTTCCCTTTTCTAGGCCTCAGTTACTTCACCTGTCAGATTAGAGCATTGATATTCTATTTTCCAGTGTTCCATTTCATTCACACACTCTTAATCCTTTTCTAGGAACCTTTCATGTGCTGACATTCTATGGTCCCTTTCAACTCAGATTCAGTGAGTTTAAGATTCTTCTTTTTTTTTTTTTTTGGAGGGGGGAGGGCAGGGCAATTGGTGTTAAGTGACTTGCCCAAAGTCACAGGGCTAGTTTTGTGTTAAGTGTCTGAGGTCGGATTTGAACTCGGGTCCTCCTGACTCCAGGGCTGGTGCTCTATTCAGTGTCTCACCCAGGCCACCCTTAAGATTCTGCTTATCATGTCCCACTCTACACCCAGAGCTCCTTATCTCCCATTACTTCCCCTGAAGACCTTCCATTATAGTCAGGTCCCACCATGCCAGCAGGCTCATTCTATACTTGGCTATGTCCTTATACTGTTCTCTACAACCTGTTGTGGCCCCATTTTACCTACTCAAACTCTGCCTCTTCAAACCTTGGCCATCCTTCAAAGTTAGAATCTGGTCCCATATCCTGAGGACATCTTCCTGAAATAATGACAGAGCCCCAGAATATCAAGTTTGGGAAGACTTTCAGAAACCATCTAGTCCAGTCTCCTTATTTGAAAAGACAGAAAACTAAGTCCCAGAAAGGAGAACCTGAGGTGATTTCCCAAGGTCACACAGTGAAGTCAGCAGACCCTTGGCTGCACAATCTCATGATCCCCTGGGACCCTGCGTATATATTTAATCTTTCTTGGCCAAGCTTCTCCATCTGTAAAATGAAGAGCTTGGACTGGATGCCACCTAAGCTTCCTTCCAGCTCAAAATCTATCTTTTGAGTCCAAGAGCAGGGATTCAAGTCCACAGTTATCACTCGCTTTTCTGAACTATTTTGGTACTTACATTCTGTATCACACAATCATTCAAACATATACTGTTTTAAATGGCTTTTTATTGTTTTCTGTGTATAAGCCTTGTGAAAAAATTATCCAAATCATTAATAATTAGAGAATTGCAAATTAAAACAACTCTGAAGTACCACCTCACACCTATCAGATTGGCAAAGCTGACAAAAAAGACAATTAAGAAATGCTGGAAGGGATGTGGGAAAATAGGCGCACTAATATAATGTAGAGCTATGAACTTATCCAACCATACTGGAGACTAATTTGGAACTATACCCATAGGACCACAAAACCACGCCTGCCTTTTGATCCAGCTACTAGGACGATAGCCCAAGGAGTTAAAAAGAAAGGGACTAGTATGTGCAAAAATGTCATAGCAGCTTTTTTTGTGATGGCAAAGAACTGGAAACCGAGGGGATGCCCATCAATTGGGAAAATGGCTGAACAAGGTAGGGTATATTAATGTGATGGAATACTATTGTTCTTTTCATTTTTATTTCTTTGTCTTTTTGGAGGGGGGAAGGCAGGGCAGTTGGGGTTAAGTGACTTGCCCAAGGTCACACAGCTAGTAAGTGTTAAGTGTCTGAGGTCATATCTGAACTCAGGTCCTCTTGACTCCAGGGCCAGTACTCTATTCACTATGCCATCTAGCTGCCCGATACTATTGTTCTGTAAGAAATTATGAAGGGGTAGCACAGTGAGTAAGAGCACCGGCTCCAGTGTTGAGAAGACCTGGAGATCAAATCCCGGGCTCAGACACTTAGCACCCACCCAGAAACACCTGGCCGTGTAACCTTGAGCAAGTTACTTAACCCCAATTGCTTAGGGGCGGCCAGGTGGCTCAGGGAGTAAGAGCATTGGCTCCAGTGTCGGGATGACCTGGATCAAATCCGGGCTCAGATACTCAGCACCACACCCAGAAATAACTGGCCGTGTAACCTTGAGCAAGTTACTTAACCCCGATTGCTTAAAAAAAAAAAAAGAAATTATGAAGGGGATGGATTCAGAAAAACACTTGGAAAGACATGAAATGATGCAAAGTGAAGTGAGCAGAACCAGGAGGACAGCAATATTGGAAAGATAAATCAACTGTGAAAGACTCAGTAACTGCAATCAAAATAATGATTGATCCAGGGTGGCTAGGTGGCATAGTGCACCAGCCCTGGAATCAGGAGGACCTGTGTTCAAGTCTGGCCTCAGACACATAACACAAAAACTAGCCGTGTGACCTTGGGCAAGTCACTTAACCCCAACTGCCCTCCAAAAACAAAAAATAATGATCCAGCATAACTCCAAAAGACTCATGGTGAAAAGTGCTATCCACTTGGACTCAAGAGTCCAGATATAAACATATTTTTTACTTTCTGGGCAATATGGAAATGTGTTTTGCATGACTTCATATGTATAATAGGAATTGTATTTTTTGGCTTCTCAATGGGAGAAGGGGTGGAGGGAAGAAAAGAATTTGGAACTGAAAATAAAATTTGCTGGTGTGGAAAGGTCCCTAGAGTCACTCATGGCGCCTCACGCTAACCTCCACATCCTATCAGTTACACCATGTGCTGTTGATCCTACATAGCATTGCTTCTATACTCTCCCTTGTCTCCTATAAACACTACCATTATTATGGTACAGGTCCTTAGCACCTCACATCTGGACTATTGAAAGAGACTGCTGACTGGTTTCCCAGCTACAAGTCTGTCCCCACTCCAGTGCCCTCAGCTGTCAAATTGGTATTCTTAAAGTAATAGTCTGATCTATCACGTCACTATTCAATAAATTCATGTGGTTCCCTAAACCCTTCACAAGCAAATATACGCTGTTCTGTTTAGCTTTTAAAGTCTTTGCTAATCTGGCCCCTTCCGGCCCTTCCAGTCTTCTTCCAGTTTGTCTCTGGGTGCTCTGCAAACCAGTGATGTAGGCCTTGCCTCTATTCTGGGCTCAGGCTCCACCTGCCCACTCTGCATTTTCACTGGCTGTCTCTAGTGCCTGGAATTCTCTCCCTCCTCCTCTGTCTGCTGACTTGCCTGATTTCCTGTTAAAATCCATGAATCTTCCATGAATCACCTTTCCTGGCATCTCCATAACACCAGGGCTACCCTGGGCATTATTTCCACTTTATCCTGTCCATATGTTGTTTGTGTGTGTTTTTTCCCATTAGACGCCACAGAGGCTAGGGCTGGTTTTTGCCTTAGTATTGGCAGAGACTAGTGTAATGTCCAGCACATAAATACTTGATGACTGGATGACTCCTAGATGTCACTTTTTTCTGCACCTCAGTTTTCCTCATTTGTAAAATGAGGAGGGGGGGGGGGTTGGACTACAAAAGCCCTTCTAGGTCTAAAATATCAGAAGTTTTTTCAAAAGAAGCAGAGACCACTCAAACAGAAGCTAGAAATGTCATTATGCATGCGTAGGGAAATAGGAAGCTTTCCTGGGAGGCTTTGGGGGTGTGTGGGGGAAGGCTGTAGACTGCAACTGCTCTGTAGGACCCCCTTAGAGGAAATTGGAGCCAGGGCAGTGCCAGCCATTTACGACTCATGGAAAGAGAGGCTAGGCTCTACCCACCCTCTTGCTTATAAGGGCCAGGGTCAAAGCACCCCTTTCTGGAGCCTTGATAGCAGAACAGAGCCTGAGAAAAAAAGTAGTTATCAAATGCCCACTTTCACTCTGTTATTAATATTTAATCTCTACTGATCACATTTCACCCTAGTGCTGGCAGCTGGTTAGCAGGGAGCTTAGTCCTTTTACCTGTATTACCTCTGGAGGCCTCTTCCAGACCTGAAACCACCCCCTCCCCAAGCAGAATAGGGTGAACTTGCGGTGGGGGGCGGAGTGGGGAGAAAAAGAGCCAATAGATCAGAGGAGAATTCTCAGAGAGGACCAGAGCACAGGCCCATGCTTAGGAAGCTTGGGCACCCTAGGAAAACCTGATCATATACC
>NW_027187368.1:12288414-12359780 GCF_028583685.1 Petaurus breviceps papuanus | reverse complement strand
CTTAGGAAGCTTGGGCACCCTAGGAAAACCTGATCATATACCACTAGAGAATGGGAGGAAAAGAGGGAGAAGGGAGAGGGAATAAAGAGAAAAAGGGGGGAGAGAGAGGGAGAGCAAGAGGAAAAGAGGGAGAAGGTGGAGGGAACAAAAAGGGAAAGGGGGAGAGAGAGGGAGAGCAAGAGGAAAAGAGGGAGAAGGGAGAGGGAATAAAGAGGGAAAGGGGGAGAGAGAGGGAGAGCAAGAGGAAAAGAGGGGGAGGGAGAACAAGAGAAACAGGCAGAAGAGGAGGTAAGAAAAAGTAATATGCATTTATCTAGAGTCTACCCCTGCTAAGCATTGTAACAAGCGATTTTTTGTGTGCTTTTTTTTTTTGGAGAGGGGAAGGCAGGGCAATTGGGGTTAAGTGACTTGGCCAAGGTCACATGACTAATTAAGTGTTAAGCACCTGAGGCAGGAACAAGTAATTCTTTTTTTTTTTTTTAAAGCAATCGGGGTTAAGTAACTTGCTCAAGGTTACACGGCCAGTTATTTCTGGGTGTGGTGCAAAGTATCTGCGCCTGGATGACACTGGAGCCGGTGCTCTTACTCACTAAGCCACCTGGTCGCCCCAGGAACAAGTAATTCTTAACAAATATCTCATTTGGTACTCACAACAACCCTGCAGAAATAGATGTGCATTTAGGGTTAGATGCTATTATTATTCTCATTTTTACAGTTGAGGAAACTGAGGAAGATAGGGGTTTAAGTGACATGCCTAAGGCCACACAGCTACTAAGTGTGGGAGGCGATTTTAAACTCAAGTCTTCCAGACTCCAGGTCTAGTGCTGTCTCCAAAGAGCCATCAGGAAGGACCAGGAGGAGAAATGGTGGGGAGAGTGAGGGAAAGAAGGGGAAAAGAGTAAAAGAAGGAAGGACAGGAGGGAAAGAGGAGGGATGTTAAGGGAGAACAGGAGAAAAAAGAAGGGAAGGAAGGGGGAAAGGAGAATTGGAGGGGATAAGAAGAGAGGGGGGCAAGCAGGAGCAAAGGAGCAGAAAAAAAGATAAGAGACGTGGGAGAAAAGAGTAGGGAGCTGAGCCCAAGAAATGGGGACAATAGGAAAGAGGGGGGGGCGTTGGTCAAGAATAAAAGAAGGGGGTGCGGCTAGGTGGCACAGTGAATAGAGCACCTGCCCTGGATTCAGGAGGACCTGAGTTCAAATCCAACCACAAACACTTAACACTGACTAGCCACGTGACCTTGGGCAAGTCACTTAACCCCAATTGCCCTGCCTTCCCCACTCCAAAAAGCAAAAAAAAAAAAAAATAGAAGAGGGAAGATTGGTCATCTGTCAGCCCACAGAGTCAATAGTTTTGGTGGTAGCCTTAAATAGCTATAACTCTTCAGAAGGGAACTTACCTAAAGACTTGGTACTGGGAACTGTTCTACTCCCCTGTCCAGCATCTGGAGAAGTCTGTCCTAGTCTTGAGAAAATTTCTCCACAAGATTTTTCTAGCAGAAATTCTTCCTGGCTTTAAGCCCTCAGTTGGGAGCAACCTGATTGGCTCAAACCAGGGCTGATTTATGGCTGGCCTTGGGGAGGGACCCTGGAATGCAACTGGTAAAGACTGGTCTTCAAATTACTTTATGTGACAGGTTCCGTTTTAACCCACTCTATCAATCCACATTTATCTAACCTTTTGTTTGCCACAGGCTAGGTGTTAATAGTTAGAGATACAAAAAGGGGCAAAAGATAGTCTCAACCCTCAAAGAACTTACAATCTAGTCGCTCCTCAGGAAAAGAATTTAGAATCTAATTGCTCCTCTGAAAAAGTTGAGGCTGCAGGGAACAAAGCTCTTGATATTTCAGATAAATGGTCTAAGGTCAAAAGTTAAAGGGAAGCTTTCCAAGATTTTTGGAGCAGGCCTAGAAGCCTCCAGGGAAGGGCAGTGTCTCGTTCATCCAGTTTTTTTTTCCAGTAGTTTTCCTCTGAGCCTCAGTTTATCAGTCTCTATTTAAGGTGGGGGATAAGGAGAACCCTTACAATTTAGCTAGGATTCAAACAATAGGGTCTTTTCCCAGCTGTTATATTATATGAATGTGAGATTTTGTTTCTGTACTGAATCAATGATAATTCTTCACTCTGGAGTCAGTCTAGGTCCATACTGGCCTGCTTTGGGCTCCTCACAGACGCTCCAACCTTCATTTCTTTGCCTATCATTGACATCCCCCAGCCTGGAAGGCTCTATCTTTTCAAGACTCCTTACTAATACGTGTAGTGTAACCTTGAGCAAGTTACTTAACCCTGATTGCTTAAAAAAAAAAAAAGACTCCTTACTAATAGACCTTTCCAGGTTTTCTTGGGGCTGGGGCCCTGCCCCACTCTGAGTTGTAAATACCTTTTTAGTTATGCTTTCTCCCTAATATAAAATAAATTCCAGGGGGCTGGGTGGGATCCCTTTCTATTTTATCTTATCTTTTGGTCCTAGTTAAGTCCTAGCTATGAGGAGATGGTTGATCTGGAGAGAAGATAATACATGTAAATTTAATTCAACTAAATTCAAACTTTTATTGAGTACCTAAATCATTATATGAAATCAGCACTTTAGAAAAAGGAATCTTAGGAAGGACGTAGGGGAATGGGGGATGGGGGAAGGCTGAAATCAAGATGGAAACTAAGAACCAACCACAGCTTTATAAAAGTGAATTGGTTAATGTTATAATACATTCTTCATCAGATTTAATCCTCACAAGCATCCAGAGGGTAGGTAATCCAAGCTTTATACTGCTTTTATTGATGAAGAAATTGAGATTCAGAGAGGTTAAAATCTATATCCTTGTCTCTGAGGAAAAGCAACTATGTTATTGAATTATCCCCATTCTGCAACAGAAATAAATTGAGAACCTGACTAAATTGCTCCCTATTCTTCTCAAGACAGAATAACAAAGTCTGACTCCACTGCTTCCAACCAGTTCAGTTGAATACACATAACTGAGACACTGGCAACCTTCTTTAGATATACAGAATCTCACAAAGGTTGAACCCAAGTCACAGTTAGGAAATTTCTAGAGCAACTTCCTTATCTGGAAAGGATACATTTCATGGGTTCATTCAATGCTGCTGATTGGCTGTGTACTTAAAAATTTTTTTTGTTTTCATCAGCTAAGATCCACCTTCCCCCCCCCCACATTGAGAATAAAAGAAGAATAAAATAAGTACAAAATTTATTGCAAAAATACACACACATAAGTAGTCAATCAAAACAAATTTTCACATTGGCCATGTGCAAAAAACAAAAATGTCTCATTCTATATTCTGAGTCCTCCTCCCAGAAAGTAGGCAGCATGTTTCATTATTAGCCCTCTGGAATCCTGATTCATCATTATGTTAATAAGAGTACAGCATAATAGTATTCCCTAAATTGTTCATCCATTCCCCAATTTATGGATACGGCCTCAGATTCCCGTTCTTTGCTACCTCAGAAAGAGCTATAAATATTTTTGTACATCCTTTGTTTTGCTTAGGACTAATCCTTCCATGAATCTACTCTCCCTTCAATTCTTCCTTTCCTCCTTTTGCCCCTTTCTCTCCCTTTTCCCCTGTTCAGTGAAGTGTATTTCTGTACCCAACTCTGTGTATGTGTATTCTTTTTTTTTTTTGATCAGTACAGATGAGATTGAGGTTCAATTGTCAGCCTTCCACCCTTACCCCTTTCTTCCTGTTTTCAGAAATGTCTCCTTGTATACTTTAATTATGGGATAATTTTCCCTAACTTTCCCTTCCTTTTCTCTCCCCTCCAGACACCATACATTCTTCTCTCTCTTTTCATTTTTGTCTTAACATCATCAAGACAAAAGAGAGTCACTCTCAGGTCTTGTCTATTTGAATACCCTTTATGAACCCTGATGAGGACAAAGTTAAGATGGGACACATGTATTATCTCCCTGCCAAGCCTGAGCCTAGGATTACTCCCCCCATCTACCACATTCACGTCCATGTACATGCTACTGAATGAACATGGACAAAATTGTTCAACTATTCTGAGAAGATGCACTACAAATTTATGTTACACAACCTCAACTGGGCACTTACTGCTGCTAGGCAACCCTTCTCTACCTCTCTTCTCAACTGTCTCCTCCTGAGCCCCTGTTTCACATGATAAGGTGGTTTTGCTCCTTACCAAGGCAAATCCCTCTACTTGCTCAAAGGATCTCATTCTATCCTATCTTTTTTCTAATTAAAGGGGCTATCCCTTGACTCACTTCTTAAAGAAGCCTATTCTTTGAATGGGCATTACCTCATTCTAAGTGAGTAGGTGAAAAGGCCTTGGCCTAAAAGGGCCAGGGTCTCTCATTTGTATCCTGGGTCATCTCTAGCATGATGAATATCTGGTCACTGGATCCAGATGGCTCTGGTGGAGAAAGAGAGGCTGTACAGCCCTCCCTCACTCAAATCAAAGTCAACTGCCAGTCATGTCATCATTTTCCTGATGCCATGGTCCTCTTTGAAAATGAAAGACAAACACAACAACCAGTCTAGTGTATTTTCTGGATCTGTTTGGAGGAGTTTGTGGAGAAGAGCCCACCACATTGTTTCTTATCATTGTACCATATTGTCTCCATAGTCCTTTGTCTTGGTTCTTTACTGTTAAGGTCATCTGAAAGAAGCTATATAAGCTAAATCTGTAGCCTAGGAAGCTGCTGCTAATAAGCATTTTTCCTTAGTGGCTAATAAGTTTCTTTTTCTTTTCATTTTATTTGATTTCCAGTCTTACTGATGCTCTGGTGGGGATGGTGAATGATTCTCCCTGGACTCTCTAGGAATCTAGACTGAGAAATTTCTCATTATCACTCAAAGAAAATGATTGTTGTCCTTCATTCTAGATGAGGACCAAAGACATCACTATGTTGGAGTTAAGTTATAGCGTGTTGGACTGTGGCTGATCAGACTAATATAAACTCTGAATCCTTTACCATAGGTTGGGCACAAATAGTACATGTGAACATCTGGGGTGGATTCTGTAAAATTGTGCATCTCACAATTCTGCTTTGCTCATAGAGCACAGCACCTCCTTTGATGTGGACAAGTCCTGCTGGGTGGTCCTTTGCTAGCATCTCCCCTCCTGTTTTATGTAATCAATTCCAAAGATCTTCAGAGAGAGACCTTGAGAGTGTCCTTGTATCCCTTCTTCTGACCACCATGAGAGCATCTTCCTTGCATGAGTTCTCTATAAAATAGTCCTTTAGGCAAGCATATATGGCCAGCCCTTTGGAGTTGTGTTCTCTGGAAAGAGGAGGAAATGTAACCTACCAAATTCGTTGAGCACTAAATAGTTATCTCCCCTCTACACACACACACACACACACACACACACCATTTGTATTGTGAGAAAAGTCTAATCTTTATAGTGAAATATGTTCCGATATATTCTGATCAGGGCTCATATTGACATTGTTCACATATTATCCTAAAAGTAATTAACACTGAATAATTTTTTTTTATTCATTTCCTAAAACAGCTAAGTATATTCTATTCGAGATATAGTTCAAATTCTTATCCTCCTATCCTCCAGGGATAAGACAAAAGTTTTGGCCCTGGGGTCTGAGGACCTGGGTTCAAGTCCCACTTGTGATAGTACTTGTGTAGCCTTAAGCGTGTCACTAGATTCTCCATCTACTCCTTTGCTTGGTTTCAACTCCATGGAACAAGATGTTCCATGAGAAGCTGAACATTTCTAATCTCATCACTTTGCTGTTAACATAACACCTTTCCATCTATGTCCCCTGATTCGAGGGTTGATGGGTAGGCTTCCCAAAGCCTTTCTTTATAGAGGGCAGAAACTGGGTTTCTAGCCCACTCCACTTTCCATCCACAGCTCTGTTGGTTTCAACTCCAAGGAACAAGATACTCAGTTATCCCCTGGTGTTCTCCCCCTCCCCTTTACAGCTTCCTTTTTTTGGTGTTGTCTCCCCCATTAGATTGTAAACTCTTTGAGGGCAGGTACTGTCTTCCTTTTTCTTATTTGTATCTAGCACTTAGTACAATGCCTACCACAAGGTAGATGTTTAATAAAAATTTAGTAAATGGAGTATCACCTTATGGTGGAGCTAATTTTCTTTATCTCTAAAATGAGGACTTCAGATTAAAGGAGTTCTGAGGGGGGAGGGGTTCATTTCCTAAAACAGTCTAAGGTCTGCCATTTGAGATGTACTGCAAATTCTTATCCCTCTAAAAGGAAACACAACAAAGCTGGGATTCAAACTGAGGTCTGCAGACGTCATGTGATGTCTATTTTTGTGTTGTCAGAAGGAAGGAGTCAAACTGAGAAATATTTAGATAAAGAAAGGACAAGGTTTGACAATAGATTCCATGTGGGTAAAGGGGAACAAGGGGAAAAGAATAGAAAAATAACCCAAAGCTTAGCTGTCTTAAAAGCCAAGTTTAATGCTGGAGTCAACCAAAATGAGGAATCTAGAAAGTCAGGCTATTTGGGGAGAGTGTAAGGACCTTTATTTTATTTTTTGCTTTTTGGAGGGCAATTGGGGTTAATTAACTTTCCCAAGGTTACACGGCTGGTTTTTTTGTGTGTGGGTGTTAAGTGTCTGAGGCTGAAACCGAACTCGATCCTCCTGACTCCGGGCTGGCACTGTACTCACTGCTCCACCTAGCCACCCCATGGACCTTTATTTTAGATATTGACCTTGGAGGTACCAACAGAACATCCAAGTGCATGTTTCTTGAAGAAAAAATGAGAAATCAAGACCAGAAATGCAGGATTAGGAGTCATCTACATTCAAGTGACAATTAGAATAGACCAGATAAACTCCCCAAAGAAATGATGGCTTTCAGTGGGTCTTGCTCCAAATGCCTATCTTCATTCTTGTTTGATTCTATGTAAATATTTAGGGAAATATCCTACTGATCTGTGCTCCCTTTAGCCCTCGCCTTCCCTGTATCAGGCACCATGAATTGTAGGTTGATTAAGTTAATGATTTTTTTCCTTTACTTTGGTCTGGGTAAATAAGTGTAATCCTTTAGGTGAAAGGCCTTAGTTTCTTCATCTGTAAAATGAAGGGGCCAGGTTGCATGATCTTTCAGTATTTTTTTGTGGCTTTAAAACATACAATCCAGATATTCTGCTTGGCCCCAGGGTGCAGAAATAGGACCAAAGGGAGTTATAAGAAGAAAGATTTTGGCTTAACCTAAGGAAAAACTTCCTTAAAAAAATCTGCTATCTGATGATCTAATACCCGGAAACAGCTAAAATTGAAGAGACTGAAGGTCCCTTTGTTAGGGAAGCTGTTTCTGCTTCAAGTCTGAGTAGGATTGTATGGTCCTTTCTTAGGATTTTAGATTTGGCTTAACTTCTCCCCCAGGCACTGTGTGGTAGAGGGAAAAGACTCTGAAGTTAGAGTGAGAAGATCTGGGTTTATTAAGAAATGTGACATCAAAGTTGTGAAAGATACCAGATCTACAGTCTCATAGGAATCACATGATTTGCAGCTGGAAAGGACCTTTGAGATCTTATAGAATATACTTGTGCTCCTTGAGGGAAAGGACTTATTTCTGTCTCTGTATTCTTCAATGTCTAGCTGAGCATTTGCACATTTTAGGTACTCCATAAATGTTTGTTGATTTGACTTGACTCTTGTCTAATCTAGTTTTTTCCATTTTGAAGATAAGAAAATTGAAGCCCAGAGAGGGGGAAGTAAATTGCAGAATCTGACTTTCAAGCCCAGTTTCTCAGATCTAAAACCAGAGTTCTTTCCACTTCATTACACTGGCTCTTCATTAACTCAGCTGAGAAAGTAGGAAAGTACAAGCTGTAGTGTGTCTCCTAACTTCCTGTTCCTAAACTGAATGTTTTGTCCAGAACCTACTCACTTGGGACCAGCTACCACCCAGCAGAACTCCTACCAGTCACTCTTGTGCCATATTGAGTACTGAAATCATCGTGAATTCAGAGTCCTCCAAAACCTTAGAGTGGGAAACAAAAGAAGGAATTCTGTTTTCACAGGATTAAAATCGCTCCCAGTTGGGGCGGCTAGATGGCGCAGTGAGTAAAGCACCAGCCCCGAAGTCAGGAGTTCGGTTCCAGCAACAGCCACTTACACACCCACACAAAAAAACTAGCCGTGTAACCTTGGGCAAGTTACTTAACCCCAATTGCCCTCCAAAAAGCAAAAAAAAAAAATCTCTCCCACTCTTGAGTGATAATAGAATGTAAGTCAGAGGTGACTAGTTCTGATCAGAGCCAACAGTCAGACTTCTGATCCACTAAAAGGCCAGAAGCTAATAAGAATGCTTAACAAGCTATCTGAGGGGCAACCTATCAAAGAGGAGGTTCACAAGGCTGCATCTAGCCATTGGAGAGCAAGGCTGGAATTTCGAATCTGAATAAATTACAAAAGGGCTTTTGTAATTTAAAGTGTGCTTGTGCCTGGCTCTTCTTCACCTTGGGTTAAAGGCCAACTCATCAGTCAGATAATGAAGTGAAATAAGAATCTTTTTTTCTAAGTTTACTCATGGCCAGGTGGAATTCTTGGTAAGATGGCTATTTCTAACATTAAGATCAGAGATGAAGGAGCCAAAAAACTTCTGAGTGAGAGGTCTGTAATCATAAGCAAGGAACATTGCCTCTGTGTTAAGAAATCTATCATATTGGTTCTTTTGTTTTGTTTTGTTTTTTGGAGGGCAATTGGGGTTAAGTGATTTGCCCAAAGTCACACAGCTAGTAAGTGTGTCAAGTGTCTGAGGCTGTATTTGAACTTGGGTCCTCCTGACTCCAGGGCTGGTGCTCTACTCACTGTACCACCTAGCTGCCCCCTATCATATTGGTTCTTTATCAAATAGATGCAAAGGATGTGTTCAAATAAGATGTTAGGACTCTATCTTACATTTCTGACAATGTCATCAAAGAAAGAAAAGTGTGATCAAAAAAGAATATGGGCTGGTCACATGTCCAAGGGATAGGCAGGGGACAGTCTAAACTTTCTATTTATCTCCTCACAATGTCAAGGGAATTCAAGGAAGGCCCCAACTATGTTAGGTGAACAATCTCTCTTAATGGAGGACATAGAAAAGAATTTCCCATGATGGAGGTTGAGTGTGTTGAAATTTGCACTGTGAGAGGTAATGCCTGTAATTGATGAGATTACAGATTTATTGGAGTATTACAGAATGCACCTGCTAACACCAGCCTACCTGGAAAAGGCTGATGTAGAGTAATCATTACTAACCAAACTGGTATGCTTCCAGAGGAGGGTAACTTGGATCAGAAGAGGATTGGAAATCATGATGTATAAGGATTGAAGATTATAGAGATGTTTAACCTAAAGAAGATTATGTAAAACATCTGAAGGGTTGTTGTGGAGAAGAATACTCTGTTTGCTTCTGGTTCATAGGCTCTTGAGCTGAAAGAGACCTTGAATATTTACTTGAACCTCCTTTTTTTTTTTTTTTGCTTTCTGGAGGGGGGAGGGCAGGGTAATTGGGATTAAGTGACTTGCCCAAGGTCACACAGCTACTAAATGTTCAGTATCTGAGGCCGGATTTGAACTCAAGTCCTCCTGACTCCAGGGACAGTTCTCAATTCACTGCATCACCTAGCCACCCCTTGAACCTCCTTATTTTTACAGATGAGGAAACTGAAGCCCAGAAAAATGAAGTGTGACCTTCTTCAAGGTGTGGAGGAAGTAAAATTTGAACCCAAGGCTTCTGATTCCAAACTCAGGGCTTTTCCCACTATACCAAGAGGCTTCGTTTTGCTTGGCCACAGAGGGCAGAACTAGGAGCACTGAATGGAAGTCCCAGGGGGCAAATTAGAGACCAATGTCAGGTAAAATTTCCTGATGAGTAGATCTCTCCAAAAGAACAGTTCCCATCTGTACCAAAATATTAATAGCACTTTTTGTGGAGCAAAGAATTAGAAACAAAGTCGATGTACATCTATTGGGGAATGGCTAAATAAATTGTGGTACACAAATACAATTGACCACTATTGTGTCAAGAGAAAGATAAATATGAAGAATACAGAAGAGCATGTGAAGACTTAAATGAATTGATGCAAAGTGAAGTTAGCAGAACCAAGAAAACAATACACACAATTACTGCAACAATTTAACTGGAAAGAAAAACCACAATAATAAAAATCCTGAATGTGCTTATAATTAAAATGACCAAGGTTAGCCCCCAGGAGGCTTAAGAAAATGCACCTCCCAAAAAAGAAAATGCACCTCCCTCCATTCTTTGAAGAAGAAGAAGACAATGGGTGAGAAACAATATATATACTGTCAGATTTGTTGGTATGTTGGTTACTTTTACTGAATTGTTTCCTCTTTCCTCTTCTTTTCTTTTTCTTTCTTTCTTTTTTTTTTTTTTTTTTTTTTGCTTTTTGGAGGGCAATTGGGGTTAAGTAACTTGCCCAAGGTTACACGGCTAGTTTTTTTTTTTTTTGTGTGGGTGTTAAGTGTCTGAGGCCAGAACCAAATTCGGGTCCTCCTGACTCCGGCTCTGGCACTTTACTCACTGCGCCACCTAGCCGCCCACTCCTCTTCTTTTCTATCTTCTGTTTTAAGTGATGATTCATTAGATAGGGGAGAAGGGAGGAATATATTTAATATATAAAATAAAGAAATAAACAAAAGGAAGAAAGAAAATAAAAATATTTAAAATAAAGAAAATAAAATAAAGGTGATATAAAATTGAAAGATATCAGTAAGAATTTTTAAAATTTAGGAATAAACGTAAAATTTAAAAAAAAATGAGCTGTTTAAGAGTAGAGTTGGCTGTTTCAGGAAGCAGTGAGTTCGGGTCTTTAGTTAGAAGCTGGGTGACCACTGGGAAGGATTGTAAAATATATTCCTACTTAGGCATCACTTGAACTCTTTTATAACTCTGAGAACCTGTGATCTCATAGAGCTAGGGTTAGCAGGGTCAGGGTGGTTACCTGATGCTAGACTGGGGCAAAGATCAGCAGATAAGAGAAATGAGATGAAACCATTACAGGCAACAAGAAGAAATGATCACAGGAAATAGACAATAACTTCCCTTCTCAGGGCCTTGAATCTACAAAGACACTAGTTTGTGGACGACACTGATAGTAGAGGAGAGGAAGGAAGTGATGTACACAGCAAATTTTTTATTGTTTTATCCCCGTGCCTGGACACCCAGCAGCTGCCCATTGGCAAGAGAACAGGCAACAGGCTTCGAGCCAGAGGATCTGCACGGTTTCCTTTCCACCCCAGCCAGCCAAGGTTCCGCTTCCAGTTTTCAACTCAACCCTCTTCCTCCCTGAACATAAGAAACAGACCAAGTATTCAGGCTGGGAGCTGGCTTCGCATAAGCTCTGCCCCTCATAATTGCAACATCAGCAACTGCCAAGGTATTCCTACTAACTGCAGAATTATCAGCCAAAGGGCTGTGAATTTGAGCTCTTTTTAATTAGGAATGATGCTGGCTCTGACACTAATTGTGTCACTGAGCAATTCACTTAACAACTCACTCTTTGGGCCTCTGTGCAATGGGGATTATGATCACTGTCCTGCCTATACTGTGCTTTTTTTTTTTTGTCTGACAAAGATGCCGCCTTTGGATGTGAACTTGGTGAGATCAACTGAGCTAAATTTTTGGCCTACTTCTCCACCCACCCCCCAAACCCCCAAGCTCCCCAGACTATAGTGGTGTCAGGGAGAATATGACCATGAGGTGTGGGAGGAAATGTTTCTTTTTTTCTTCCTATATCTTTGAAGCAAACATCCCTTTGCAAAAACTAATGGAAGCTAAGTGTTAGTCACTGGCTCTTAAAATTGGTTTGGGGGAGGCAGCTAGGTGGCGGCAGTGAATAGAGCACTGGCCCTGGAGTCAGGAGGTTCTGAGTTCAAATGTGACCTCACTTAACACTTACTAGCTGTGTGACCTTGGGCAAGTCACTTAACCCCAATTTCCCTGTTTCCCCCCCCCAGAAAAGACAAAAAAAATGGTTTGGGGGAGAAAGGGAGAAGGAAAACCAGTCAGTGGAGACTCAAACCCTCTACTTTCTCAAGTAGAGAAAGAGACATACATCTCTTCCCAACCCTCCACCTGTGGAGACCTGGAAGGTCAGATGCAGCAGCCTGGTTCTGGAAGAGGAAATCAGAACATAGACATCATATGCAAAACTGTTCAGTATGGTATACAGAAGAAAGCATATTGAGGGGGACTAGAACTCAACAAGTGTCAGTGATAACTGCTGTCACAATGGCCAAGGACCTTGATACTTAAAACCATCTAAACCTAAAATAGTCTGTAGAACTGATAATTTGGCATATTATATTTCACCTCAGTTTTATATAATTTTTGTCAGAGTCCATGTCTCCTGGAAAGCCAAGACAAGGTCCTCTCCTTACTGGTGGTTGACTTCTCTCTGTAAAAGCTTTTTTTGCTGCCAGTCAGTTCCAACATCTTAGACCCAGGACTTCTGGATCTTTTGAACTATCCAGGTCACCTCCAAAGCTGGACATCACCTAGAGAGTGATGTTTAATTGGCTAATTTAGAAATGTTTTGCATGATTTCACATGCATAATTGCTATTGTATTGCTTGACTTCTCAATGGATGGGGGAGGGGCTGCAAGAAGGGAGAGAATTTGAAGCTCAAATTAAAGGTAAAAAAATGTTAAAAATAAATAAATAATAAATTGAAAAACAAAAGCAAACAAAAAAATTAGGAATGATATTTGATCACCTGATCAGGAAAGGAGATTCAGAGTGGAAAAGGCAGCTGGGGACTTAGGTGTACCGGAGCTCAACAAAACTCACCTAGTTAGTTGAGTCTATGCTCCTTGTAGAAATGGGGATAGGACAGGGAGAGGAACACAGTCTGATCCCCTCACTCCCTACATAGGGAGTCTAGGGACAGAGAGTACTCTCAGCCACATGGAAGAATTGAAGGAAGAGAGCATGCCAGCCAGAAGCTGTCTCGTTTTGGAAATGACACAGCAACCTGTCCATCTGCCTGTGAAAGGGTGGAGGGAGGACCAGGGAGCTTAGGAGCTGCACCCTTGTCATGCTGTAGCCTAAGGTAGTCTCTCTTTTTTTTCCCTAAAAGGTAAAGAAGCTATCCTCAAGACCTGATCAGTTCAGAGGGCTAAAGTTTGAGTGTTTGACACAGCTGCCTGGTCACTTAAAGACATAAAAAAGTCAGCTAATGAATACTCAATGCCCCTCAGACATGGCAGGTGTCTTACTGTCCTATTAGTCACCATGCTTTGATAACTAGAGGGATTTCTACATGGAAACAATGGGGCAAGGAAGGACTTGTCATGACTACTGAACCAGTGCTATAGCTTTACTCAGCATTGTTTCCATGCTATGGTTAAAAGCAATCTTCTTTTGGTTAAATTTATATCTTGCCACTGGACCCAGATGACTCCTGAGGAGAAAGTGAGGCTGGTACTGTTGGTGCAGGGCTTGGGTGTACAGAGGCAATGCACAGCCCTTCCAATTCATTTGCATATCATGGCATCACCTCCCTGATGTCATGGTCCTCTTTGAGAACAAAGGACAAGCAGCAACAGATGGCTTACAAATGCATCATTTTATTCTAGCTTACAACTTGAACTACCAGACCGGCCTGAGTCAGGCCTAGCCTACACACCAAAAGACTCCTTTCAGGTTTTCTGTGTCACGCCAAAATGATTAATTTTTGTTTTTGTTTTTTCCAGTTCTGGACCAGAAGTAACTAGGGAAATCATTATTCCCATAAGATGGGGATATAGTTCCACAAAGCCCATATGCTCAGTCACCATGTTCATGCAATCTCTAGAAACTCTGGGTGTGTGCTCCCTGGGATGGCCTCAATAAGTCATTTTAGCTTATGATGAACTTCCTATCCAGTCATTTTGCTGACTGTCCTGACACTGGGCTTAAGCCCTTGCACCAACACTACAATTACACTTGTTCTAACCTCAGTAAGCAAATTAACATCTACTCCTGCAAAGGTGGAAAGAATGTCAATTGACTGTACTGTAGATCAGCTCACCATCCCTATGATTCCTTAGATGCTCCCTTCTTGAGCCATCACTCCCATATGAGGATACAGACTCAGTCACTTCTGTTTTTGTATCCCTAGCACTTAGCATAGTACTTTTTCATTTTAATTGAAGGATGTCAGTTCAGATCCTGACTCTGCTGCCTTTGTGACCTTGATCAAGTCACTTAACTGTTCTGGACCTCAGTTTCCTTACCTGTAAAAGGAGAAGGTTTGGACTAGATGGCCTGAGGTTTCTTCTAACTCTAGAGCTATGATTCTATGAACTTAAACTCTAAAGCAAGTGATCTTAACATGGGTCGTTGGATAGATTTCAGGAAGTTTGTGAATTCAGATGAGGAAAAAAAATCACATCCTTATTTTCAGTAACCTCTAACTGAAATTTAGCATTTCCTTTAATTATGAATGTAGGCATTAAACATCATTTTGGGAAAGGTTCATAGGCTCCTCCAGATTGCCAAAGGGGTTCACGACACACAAAAAAGGTTAAGAACCTCTGGAAGACAAGGGATTCATTCAGTCAATCAGCAAGTTAGTGGCAGAACCTCTCTTCCATGCTTTCCCCCATATACCATATTCTTTTGTAAGGTTATGGGCTTCCCACAAAAACTGGAACACAATGCCTCACAGCCAAATCTTGTCCCAGAATGGTTTTTTGAGAATTGTCATTCTTTTTGTGGTTCCCAGAAAAACAAACCATTGTGGTGAAGGCAGACCAAAACCACACCACTGCAGTTCTGCACACACCAGAGTTTACATATCCACCTTCCCAATGGAAGCTAACAGCTGCTCTGCTATATACCACAAATGAACAGAAAGTGCCATCTGGAGCAGCTGCTCAAAACAAACCCTCTAATGGACAGGTTATAAAATTTACGCAGTGGGAGACATTTCAAGATGGATTGTTTTGTTTGTACAGTGAACATGCACCTAGTCACTTCCAGGGCAGAAACCATAACACTGTCTCTAGATTTTATTTCATTGGAAAACTTCTTATGTTAAATGAAAAAAAAAAAAACCAAACCCCAAAACAGATTTCTAGAGCTAGGAGGAGTCATTTATTCAAACACCCTAAACAGTCTCATAATCGCAGATCTCAGATCAGAACCCACAATCTTGACTCCCAAGTCCCAGGTTCTAGCCACTGTGAAAAATTAAATATTTATCTCTTATATTTAATAACTAATTGCTGAAATTAGGACCAAGGTTTTTCCCCTTTTCTACTTCTTCATCCAGAAACCAACCAATGTGGGAAATCTCCCTTAAAGATTTACCCAGGCCAAGATCTAAAAAGACAGTAAAAGAAATCCTAAGTTTGGGCCAATGGATACATTCCTAATTATTGCTGTTTATTCAGATAGGTCTGGCAAAATGTGAATCCTATCTTTTGTCTTAATAAGTGACATGGAAATTGATGTCTCTTTGACCAAGACTTGGGTGACACAGGTCACATATCCCAAGATCCTCATTCTTATATAGCCCACCTCCCAATGTGTTAATCACTCAGAGTTGATTGGCTCCCTTCAGGAACACCTGTGAGCCCACCGCCATTAGGGGTCTTTGATCTAAGAGAGATGGCAAAATGATCATCCTTTTACTAATAACATGCTAGCTTTGTTAATAAAATGATAAATTACCCAGAAATTGTGACTCTCAGATTTTTTATTGGTCATTACGCCATTACGCCAGATTGTTGAAAGTTCCTCATTCTTCCCTTTCCCTGATCCTACTTTAAAAGGTTCACCTCTAACAAAAAGCACTACTTTGAAATTCAGGGTTAAATCATACTCTTCACTCATCTGACACCTATATAATTCCTCAGGCATTCCACATACCTCATATGTGACAACAACGATAAACTAACTTTTATCCAGAATACAGAGAAAATGAGATAAGAATAGCTGAGTATAGGTTATTATTTCTTGCCTGTACTATTGCAACAGACATCTAATTGGCTTCTTTGCTTCTAAACTCTTCCCTCTCCAGGCCATCCTCCAGCACAGGTCTTACCATGTTACTCCTCTACTCAAACTTTTGGAGTTCTTTATTACCTCTAGGATCAAATACAAATTTCTCTGCTTGGCATTCAAAGCCCTTTACAACCCTGACACCAGCATCACTTTGGAGACTTGTGGTACATTACTGCCTTTCACACATTCTGTGGTCCTGCTGAACTGACTTTCTTGCTTTTACTTGCACATGATACTTTTTCTGTCTCTGTTCCTTTGCACTGGATGTCCCCAATGCCTTGGAGGGTCTCCCCCCAGCCACACTGGCCCCCCCCCCCACATCCACCTCTTAGAATTCTGTTTCCTTCAAAACTCAGCTCCACACCCTGTTTTGTGTGCTACCTTTCCTGATCCTCCCATCTGTACATGCCTACCTTCCCCCTAAATGACCTTGTATTTATGTTATATCTACTTCTATATGTGAATATTATCTCTCTTGGTAGAATGTAAGCTCTTTGAGGACAGAAATTATTTCATTTTTGCCTCTGTACACCCAAGGCTAGCACCTAGGGATAGAAACAAGACCTGGACCTGTGTTCTTAATTAGTAGAGAGAACTTCTGGGTGAGAAAGCTGCCTTTACTGTACAGATTGGCAGCCTCTTTGCAACTAAGGTCTTAGAGAACTCCTTAGAGCACAGGTGTCACACTCCCATCCTGGGAGCCCCAAACAGTCATGAAGCCAAGCCAGAACCAGATTAAAATGTATGGGAAATGTTGAACAAAATAAATAAAAACACAACATTGATAATGTTAATTTTTGGTTTTCTAAGTTAATATACTGCCCACAGTGATCCTTTCTATTTGAGTTTGACAACACTAGTCTAGAGTACTGAGAGGTAAAGTGATTTGCCCAGGGTCACACAGCCAGCGCTTGGTAGAGACAGGATTTGAACTCAGAACTTCCTGGATCCAAGGCCAGGTTTTTTTTTTTGAAGGGCAATTGGGGTTAAGTGACTTGCCCAAGGTCACACAGCTAGTTTTTTGGTGTGTGTTAAGTGTCTGAGGCCACATTTGAACTCAGGTCTTCCTGACTCCAGGGCCGGTGCCCTATTCACTGCGCCACCTAGCCGCCCCTCAAAGCCAGTTTTTTATCCACTACTTTACTCAGCCTCTCATGTGCCTGGCACTTAATAAATACCTGTTGATTAAGTTTCGTACATACAGACGTACACATATATATTCCCTATGGAATCATAGAATGCTAGCCCTGGAAAAGACCTTAGAGGTTGGCACCTTTCCTGGCACCTCCTCTCTTAGCACAGTACTTCACTTCATGCTTCACTGAAGGCCAAGACTGAAGTCATTAACCGAGAGCTCCCCCTCCTTACACACATCATTCAGACCTCATTCCCCTTCTGACCCCTCATTCACTTTTTTGGGGGGCAGGGGGAAAGGCAATCAGGGCTAAGTGACTTGCCCAGGGTCACAAAGCTAGCAAGTGACTGAGAGTGCATTTGAACTCTGGTCCTCCTGATTCCAGGGCCAGTGCTCTATTCACTGCGCAGTCTTGTCTAAGATGAAGAGGTGACCCTTCTCCTTGCAAGACCAACCCCTCTACATACAGCCTTGATGCAATTCCATCCTGTCTTCTCCAGCAGCTTGCCTTTGCTATTATCCCAACCTCTATTGGCTCTTTCCCTGGTGCCTACACTCCTGTCTCCTCTATCTTTAACACCCTCACTTGACCCTACAATGCCTGCTAACTATGGTTCTATGAAATTCTTGCCTGTACTATTGCAAAAGACCCTAATTGGCTTCTTCACTTCTAAACTCTTCCCTCTTCAGTCCATCCTCCATCTAGCTGTCAAAGTGACGTTCCTAAAGCACAGTGACCGTGTCACTGCTCCATTCCACTTTTTATTGTTCTCTCCACATTCTCCTTCCTCAGTCTCTTTTTGCTAGTTCTTCTTCTGTCCCCCCACTAACCACCGGTGTCATTCACGACTTTGCCCTCGGCTTTCCTATCTTCTCCCTTAATACCGTATTATTTGGTGAGCTCATCAGCTCTCACCGGTTTAATTATCACCTCTATGGAGATGGTTCCCAGATCTATACCCTGGTGTCTCTACTAAACTACTCTCCCACATCACCAACCACCTTTTGGACATCTAAAATCAGACATCCATAAGCATCTCAAACTCAACATGTCTGAGACAGAACTCAGTATCTTTTCCCCCAGACCCTCCCCTCTTTCAAACTTTCTGATTACTCGCAGGGGCACCAGACTGATCTTACTCAGCTAGGCTCACAACCTCAAACCTCAGTGTAATCCTTGATTCCTCCCTCTCACTCCATATAGCCAATCCTTTGTCTAATCGAATAATTTCTACCTTTACAACATTTCTTATATATTCCTCTTCTCTCAATTCAAACAGCCCCTACCCAAGCTTTGGCTCTCATTATGTTTTGCCTGGATTATTGGATCCAGAAGGGCAGAATCACATCCCTAATCTTTCTCCAAGAGGGACTTTTAATTCCTGCCAGGAGAGGAGGCCGGAAGTTGGAGTCAAAGGTCACCACTTTGCTCCCCTCAGAGAGTGGGGATACTGGGCTAGAATTATATCTGTCTGCTCCCTTACATATAATTAGTCTATATAATAGTATATACATACATATGTGTGTAAATAGGATTCAATCTAACTTTTGATCGTTGTGTAATTATTGGAGGGAAGGAGGACCGTGAGCTCTGTAGGCTTGTCCCCTTTCCCACCAAATACCAAGATGAAACAAAGAGAATAGAAAGAAATCCATTTATCCAAGTCACAGCAAAACATAAATCAGAGAAGATATATGTAGGAGGATACATGCAAGACAATATAAAGTGAAGGAGGTCTTCCATTGGGAGTGAGATAACTCACCTCAATCAAGAGAGTTCCAAATCTTGCAGAAGGGGAAATTCCTGAAACATCGAGTGTAGCGAGCTGGGGATAGGGACGTGACAGAGACTGCCATATCAGCTTCTTCTCAGAGTCCTTCCCTTCAGCAACCTAAAGTGGGGTTGGCCTCCTTTATCTTCCTACTTGAAGCTGGAAGTCAGATGCACCTGCAATGACTTGAAGCTTGAAGAGTCGAGTAGCTAGGTGGCACAGTGAATAGAGCACTGGCCCTGGAGTCAGGAGGACCTGAGTTCAAATCCAGCCTCAGAAACTTAACACCTACTATCCATGTGACCTTGGGCAAGTCACTTAACCCCAACTGCCCTGCCTTCCCTCTCCAAAAAGAAAAAGAAGCTTGAAGAGTCTTGAAGACTGAAGAAGGCTGGAATTTTGCTCTTGCCAATTGCCCCTCACAAAGGGCAGGCATTCATCTCCATTAATAAGGAAAGAATCCCATTCCAATGAGTTTTGGGACAGGGGTTATAATTGCAATAGCCTTTTAAATGGTGTTTTGGAGTTAAGTGACTTGTCCAAGGTCACATGGCTATTAAGTGTTAAGTTTCTGAGGCCAGATTTGAACTCAGGTCCTCCTGACTCCAGAGCCAGTGCTCTATTCACTCCATCACCTAGACACCCCTTAATCACTTTCTCTACTCAACTGACAAAGTGATTTTACCTTTTTTCCCCCTTTAAAATTTCCAATTTCAAATTTTCTCCTTCCCTCATCCTTCCCATTGAGAAGTCAAGAAATATGATACCCCCTATACGTATATATGAAGTCATGCAAAACTTATTTCCATGTTAGCTATGTTGCAAAAAAAAAAAAAAGGCAAGAAAAATAAAGTGAAAGAAAATATGCTTCAGCCTGCACTGAGCCCATTAATTTTCTCTCTGAAGGTGGATAGCATTTTCATTGTGAGTCCTTTGGAATTGTCAGGGATCACTGTATTGATGATTAAGCCATAGTTGGTTATTGATGCAATATTGCTTTTACTGTGTGCAATATTCTCCTGGTTCTGCTCACAAAGTGATTTTTCTAAAGTATAGACCTGTTTATCACCCACCCACTGCCTAACCCCCTCCATCACTACTACCTCCATAAGTTCCTTATTAGCTCTAATATCAAAATAGAAAGGTGTCTCTTTGGCATTTAAATCTCTCCGTAACCTGGTCCCTTCTTCTTTCAGTCTCTCCACAGGCTATAAGCACACTGGCTTACTAGCTCTTCATTTCCCACGACACAATCCTGCCTCAGTCTCTTTGTGCTAGCTGTGTCCCATGCCTGGATTGCTTTGCTATCTGACCTCTGCCTCTTGGTTTACCTGGCCTTTGTCATGACTCATTTCACCTTCTATCAGAGATGCTTTCTGGCCCCTTCAATTGCTGGTGCCTTCCCTTCTGAGATTATTTTCCATCTACTTTGTATATAACTCACATGTACCTGTAGTCTCTCCTCTATTTACATGTGAGTTCCTTAAGGGCAGAGACTGGTTTTGCTGTTCTTTGTATTCAGAGATATTTAGCATGGGTGCTTGGTATATAGTAACTGCTTAATAAATGCTTGCTGACAGGTTATTAAGTCCAACTCACTGAGTTCCTTTCTACAGCACCCCAGAGTCATCTAGTTTGTTTGAAAAACATATGCAAAAGGGGACATGAATCATTTTTATTACTAGCTTATAAAGCTTTACATATTTCTCCAAAAATTAAAAACACTTGTAACACAAGTTTTCTTTTTTTTTTTTTGCACCTTGTCCTTTTATTTTTAGCTATTGCACAAAAATAAAATCATAAAGACCAGTGAACAAGACATGAGGACTTTATGAAAGGCTGCTAAGCCTACATAATGAGAAATCAGAACCGGACACAAACTGGAATGGTCAAGGAATAGGAATTTAGTCAGATAGAATGCAATTAAAAGTAACCAAAATAAGTGTTCAAATATAATTTTCTTCAATATATTAAAAGCTCTCTTTAAATCACATTCAGGCAAGGTGCACATTTTTGTTTTTTTCTTTTTTAAACCCTCCACTATTAGTTTTGTTCAGAAGTTGTTTCTTATGGAATCTTCTTTCCTGTTCTTTGTATCTTGCAATTTTATGTTTGTTGATGACTAAGTTCACAATAAAATAGAAAATTCAAAAAACACATGAATGACCAATTTTCAAAGATCTGGAATTTTATAGTTGTAAAGAACCTTAGGACATGGAATGTTAGAACTGGAAGGAGACTTCGAAAATAAAACACCAAAGATAGAAAGGGCTTTAGAAAAGATTGTTGTTTGTCCTTCATTAGGAAGAGGATCAATGACATCAGGAGGGTGATGTCTTGACTTGCAAGTGAATTGGATTTGTGAGGCAAAATGAAGGCCAGGGGGTGACGTGTCATACCACAACTCCATAACTAGTTAGAGGTTGGGCTAGTTATTAGAACTAAAGTCTGACTCCCATGCTTTCTACCAAACCACAATGATTCAATAATAATGCTAAATATCAAACTCTACTGAACATGAGACAGTGCTGTCATTATGAACACTAATTTGGTGTAGGAAACTGATTCCACATGTGCAAATTGTTTTCTGCAGAATATAACTCTACTCCAAGATCTTTGCCTGCCTAGGGGAGAGTCTCAATCATAAGAGTAGTGTCATAAGTCTTGCATAACTGTAGAGATACACCAGGAAGGTAAGACTCATCAGACACTGGTTGCTCATTTTAACGATGATCAACTACAAAAGATTTAGATACTGATTAATAAATAATACAACGATCCAAGAATTTCAAAAGGACTCATAATGAAAAATGCTATCCACCTCCAGAGAGAGAACTGATGAAGTCTGAATGCAGATTTAAATATAATTTTTTTCCACTTGCTTTATTTTTTGGGGGGGCAACATGGCAAATATTTAAATGTTTTGTAATGTCACATATATAATTGATATTATATTGTTTGCTTCCTCAATGTGTGTGGGAGGAGCTGGAAGGAGAATTTGGGAATCAAAATTTTTAAAAGCATCAGTCACAACTGCATCGTTACTCTAATCAAAACTGTTTAGGTCCACTTATTCTACTAGCTTTCCTTGAAAATCTGACATTCCAACTCAATTGTTTTTGTAGCACCCCATTGCCTGAAATATTCTCCTCACCTCTCCAAATTACCTAGCATTTGTACAATTATTTGATCTTCACCAGAAGCGTTAAGCGCCTTTGCGGCAAAGCCCATTTCATGGAGCCTTTGTAGCCCTCCTTTTAGCATGTGCTCGATCCTTGAATTCACTTAACTGCTTCCAGGCTCGAGAGTGCTAACTGTGCTTCTATGAGATAGCAAAATGTATGCTAGGTCAACTTAGACATAATGCCTGTATGAAGATGGGCAAATAATTTACCTTTGGGCCTCAGTTTCCTAATCCATCAAATGGACTAGATGACCTCTATGATCCTTTTAGGTCGGTTTGCTCCCATTCTGTTGGGTGAAATAACACCTGTTCTACAGTGCTTTTTTTTAAGCCAAAATACTTGCACTGGAGTTTAAAACACTTCATTTTTTGGGTGTGGAGAGAGAGGGAAATGATCTTTGTATAAGTCAAATAAAAATATTTGCAGTGAAAAGAAATCCTGGGTTTAGGTATGATTTTGATTATTGTGTGGGGCCCTGAAGACTTGAAATGAGATTTTTTTCCTTAACACTTCATGATTGGCCCACCATTCACAACCTAATACAAACCTGTAGTAATGTAAAATTACATTACCCTTCCTCAGCAAACTTTTGTGAATTAGAATTGCATAAATTATAAATCTCCAAAAAACTAGGATCTATGACTCCACAAATTAGCTAGATTTTCTTTAAATAACCCAGTATGAGAGCAAAGACTACTGCATTTTATAGATTAAGAAAACTGAGGTTCTGAAAGTAACTAGCTAACAGAAGTGGTAAACAATATTAAATCAGATCTCCTGACTTCCCACCCAGTGTTTTCTACTGTACAACACTATCCCCACAGATTTTTTTTGCTTTTTGGAGGGGGAACGGTAGGGCAATTGGGGTTAAGTGACTTGCCCAAGGTCACATGGCTAGTTTTTGTGTTGAGTGTCTGAGGCTTGATTTGAACTCAGGTCCTCCTGACTTCAGGGCCAGTGCTCTATTCACTGTGCCACCTAGCCTCGCCCCACCCCCCCCATAGATTTTTAACGTCAAACATCTACCTCAAATGAAACCCAGCATTTATTAAGTATCCAACATGCACAAACCCCCATGCTTAGTACTGATTAAAAGTAGCATGAAACATTTATGGTAGAAATGTTCCATTAATGCTTCCTTACTTTTCGACTTTATTAAATCCCTTTACTATGAAAAAGAAAAAAGATCTAGTAATTTGAGCCTTTTAGCTATCTAGACTTCAGAATCACTTTCCTGTAGGATGGTAAAAAAAAACTTCAGAACAATCAACAGACTGTCAACAAACACCATCTCTGCTACTGAAATTATGGAATATAACTGCTCTTAAATCAGGTATTTGGACATCCTTCTCTTTACCCTTTCCCTCTCTTTTGAGGTCAGAATTCATAAAGAACCTAGATAAGACTGTCATCTTGGGAAGGAAAAAATTTCATGGAAAGTGATTTTTATTTCATCATTTAATATACTGATTTCAATGCTTAGTGACAAAAAAAAGTCCAAAACCTCATGGAGTTTACAGTCGAGAAGGAACCCTAAGACATAGGTACAGATAAGTATGAGACAAATTAATATGTAAATTTCTAAAAGGGTATCAACTGAAGAAGCTTCACTTCTAAATGGGGAGGGATGAAGGAACTGTTTCACAGAGGTGGCTTCTGAGCTGGGCTTGAATGATAAGAGAGGGTAAAAGGATATTCCAAATGTGGGCTATATCAGAGTGGTGGCATCATGGAAGGAAACTTCCAACCAATGCCAAAAGGACTGGCTTACAGTATGACCCCATTCCAAAGGCTTTCAGAAAGTCAACTACAGGCCAAGTTGTCACTGGCATTTGTCAGAAGTCAAACAGCCTAAATAACCCAGACTATCAGCATTGGCTCACCAAGTAAAATAACTCGTGAGATTTTGGTGGTAGGACCCAGAGGCAAACCTATTATAACCTCTCCAAAAAACCTCAGTGAAGACACTTCACTGCTGTCATCTCTTATTTAACTTGATTGTGGCTGAAGAGATTTTTAGAACCTCCCTCCCCCAGAGTTTCTGCTCTAGCCTGGTAAGTTAGCAATGCACCAAATGGCAGGGAGGAGTGTAAAAAAAAACACCCAATACACAGAGTTGAGAAAAGCCAGCATAAAGCATTTTATTGCAATAATAAAACTTGAAATTCGTATGTGGTGGAGGGAGAGTGGGTGGTGGCAGTTTCTCTTACCAAATCACTACACAGGACAGCAAAAGGGGGGTGGGAATGGGATAGAAGGAAGGTGGGGGTGGAGGGAGGGGTATCAGCAGTAGGGGAGCTGAGCATCAAAAACAGGAGATGTTGAAGCTGTGATGACCAGCATCAGTTTTGTTTTTTGTAGAGAACACGCAACGATTTCCTGTGACAATGACTGGGCTTTCATTGTGTTGAAAATTTCTACAAACAGCACCTTCAATTTAACAATCAATTCAAGTTCTTGGAATTTAGGTAGTTTGGAGCTTTGATGGCTACTGGAGATTAAAAAAGTCCTCCAAATCCATTAGAAAACCACAAGATGGAAAAAAAAAAGTCAGGCATCAACAAAGTAGGTTTATATTGACCCAAGTTGTCCTGTAGATAAGACACCAAGTGGCGTGTCCAACACTGCATTGAAAATATCTGCTTTCAAAAGGCAGGTTAAGAGGGGGGAGGGGAAGGAGGGTTGGGTGGTTGAAGCAGCTTCTCCTTCCCCACCTTCATTTTGGACAGGGTGACTGATATGCTCCAAGGAAATCATTCAACATGGAGAATATGTCAGCCCTCAATAGCTCCTCGATCTGCTATGGCTTTACAGCAGCAGCAAAAAAAATTTTTTTTAATACATAATAGATAAATTTCATCCAAAAAAATAAAAGGGACAAAGATTTTCTCTGTCCAAATAATTCCTATTCTAAGGTTAACCCATCTGTGTGCTGTTAATGCTTGATCATACACTTAATCTTAAATCTATACCCAAAAGATTTCAATTTAAATCTAGACCCCAAAAACAAAAACAAAAAGATGAATGACTTGACAAGTTGAGGTTTACGGTGTATAGTTTAGAGACAACACATGTACAAGGAGGAAGAGTTGGAAGCAAAGCCAAGTGATAACACATTCAATCAGGGTATATGTCTATACAATGAATGTAGTGGAATATCAGGGAAAAGCTCCATACAAATCCATGTGCATTCTTCTTGAAGCTGAGACTCTGGACTCCTCCATGTGTCCAATCTATTAGGAACAGAAAAGCCAGAGTCCTACATCAATATAAAAAACATCAGTGTGAAGATAACAGAGAATATGTAACAACCTAAAGTTCTGTTCCTAACAACGAGTTGGGAAAGTTGGAGGAATCAACAACTACCTAGTCTGGTCAGCTATTCACTGAGAAGTCAGGCAACCAACTGGCTCTCAGGTGAAGTAACAGAACCACAGGAGTTAAAAGGGACCTTTAAGATATCATCTAAGTCTAACTCTTTCTTTTTATATATAAGTTCCTCAAAGAGGTCTCACAACCAGTTAATGATATGGCAGGAAACAGAACTTAAATCTTTTGATTCTCAGTACATAGTTCTTTCCAGCATAAACAGCATAAAGTAGTTTACTTTGCAAATTACAAAGTACTTTCTTCAAAAAACATCCCTGTACAATAATTGGTCAGCAGGACAAGTTTCTTAGTTTCTTCTCTCCATCTGATAGTTAAAGACGCTGAAGCTCGAAGGCAGCCAGTGATATGCCGTGGTTGGCCAGCTGGTTCCAGGAACCAGGATTCAGTTCTTGTCATGGTTATCTTGCCCCAACTTCAAGATCAGAAAAGCAAACAAAGGGCAGCTAGGTGGTGCAATGAATAGAGCACTGGCCCTGGAATCAGGAGGACCTGAGTTCAAATCCGGTCTCAGACACTTGACACATTTACTAGCTGTGTGACCATCGGAAAATCACTTAGCCCTCCAAAAAGCCAAAAAAAAAAAAAAAAATATCACCTATCCGCCCCCTCCCCCAAGTAGCTCTTGCTAAAGGTAAAGACTTTCAATCATTCATGTCCCAACTCTCTAAGACCATATGAATATAAGGAGGGATCAGATCAGGCAGAAATGTGGCAATATTCTGAGCTGGAAAGTTTCTTAGAAATCATCTATTTCATCACCTCCCCATCTCAGGGATGAGGAAACTGAGGATCAAAGATGAGAACTGACCTTCCCAAGATCACATGGGTAGTAATGAGTAGAATTTAATTTAAACTATCTACCAGATGAAAATAGTCCCTCCTCTTCAATGAACTTAGTCTAGAAAAAAGCTAGATTCAAATACAAAGCTCTTTCCATCATATCATTTTATAGATACATATAGCAGTTCATGCTACTAGAGAAAGGAGAGGGTATATAATACACTACAAGTTATCTAATGTGGCCCAGGAAGGGAAATCCCCTTTTGTTAGGGAATAAACATTAAAAAGAAAATAAAAATAACAAATTACAATTAAAAAAATAAGATTATAATTCCAAAAAAGTTAAAGGTCATAATTTTATCCAGAGATGTCTTGCTGGACTAATTTTGTAGATCTGGTTTTGCTCAAATCATTGATAAAAATGAGGTGTAAATTAGTTATATGAACCACAAGTTTTATAGGAACTAGAAGCATAGCTTTTAGGACTTCAGGGCCAAAGCTGACTGAATCAATAAGGGTAAAAAACCCCATAATCTTGAAGTCTAATAAAACGTGGGGAAAAACATGTTTTATCCCCTTTTAGAAGATGTAAACTGTACACTTTTGTGTGTATAAAAAAATCTGTCACCATTCTAGATGGTGAGTCTAACTTTAGAAGTGAAAGAACACAAAGAACAGCAGACTTAGAGACTTTGGCCCCAGTTCTGACACAAACTGGCTGTATGACTTTTAGATAAGTCACTTCACCATACCATGTATTTTGGTGAAATATACAAAGGAAAAACATGGAAGCACAGGTGAAGAAAGAAGGTTAGTATCTCTAAATCAAATATATTTTACTTACTCAAGAAACAGGGAGCTAGGGGAAGAAACCATTTCTGTCATTCCAATTTTATAAGTTCCACATCAAAGATGAGAGTAGCATTTGGTGGAATGATGCCTGGGTGACCAGTGGAACCATAAGCATAGTCTGGAGAGATGGTCATTTTTGCTCTCTGGCCCACACTCATCTATGAAAAAAAGAAGGAACAAGTGTTAACATTGTGCCTAGATAAATCAATTGCCTATCATGGGCCCCAGTTTCTTCGTCTAAATAACAAAGAAGGAAGTCCACCTAGTCCTGATGCTCTCCTGTAATCCTAGAAATCCTAATAAACAGCACCTTAACATGGAAAGTTATGTCTAATGCTTGTTGAATGAATGAGTTATATAAATGCCTCTAAGACAACTACTTATCTAAGAGAGACAGCAGAACTTTCTGACCTATAGTTTTCTTTGCTTTTTGGAGGGCAATTGGGGTTAAGTGACTTGCCCAAGGTCACACAGCTAGTTTTTGTGTCAAGTGTCTGAGACCGGATTTGAATTCAGGTCCTCCTGACTCCAGGGCCAGTGCTCTATTCACTACACCACCTAGCCATCCTGTTGACCTATAGTTTTCAATGACTAGGCCGCTATGCTTTAGGCACCTTGTAAGCAAAAATCTGGGCTATATCTTCCAAATTCCAGTGTGAAGCTAAGCCATGTTATAGATTATTTTTAGGTGACCCAATGCCAGAACTTCCTTGTTTTCAGGATATATAAGGTTTTGTATCTTCCTAGGCTGTTCCTTTCTGGATTAAAGGGAATATCACTACAGAAAAGAGGCTTTGTTACTTTTTTTTGTTTACTGGGTTTTTTTTTTTGAGGGGAGAAAGCAAGGAAATTGGGGTTTATTTGTTACTACTTTCAAATATTTAAATATCAGATTTTCTAATCACTTTTGTACATGTCTTTTGCTATGTTCGACACCCAATGACATCTTTGTAGGCAATGAAAGGGCAAAGGCAGCAGATGCAAACTTGGGGAAAAAAAACCTACCCAGTAAAGCCTGCAGAGAAAACAACAGAACTATCATTCAGTGATTGGTCTGTCCTTACTTTGCTTGCTGGTCCCAAATGATTTCTCATTTAGGTTACTTCTTTATGCTGAGCTGCTCTCTTGATTTCAGACGTGGCTTTCACCACTGCCATGAAGTTGCTTCTTCCTCTTAACCACAACCCTGCCTGCTCAGTTAATTGATTCAGGATACCTACTTGCAATGCAATTTTGTACACAGCTCTCCAATGAGTATCCCATGGCTAATGTGCCTACCTAACAGAGGTGGCATGGACATTAACTATAAAATTCCCACCCCACTCCTAGCACATTTCTATTCAAAGCCCTCTTACCAAATGTGAGGAAGAGCTAGACTGAAGCTTTATCTCCATAACTTAGTTACTAATTTATAACAGAAGCCTTGCTTTTAACAGAAGCTAAAATTTTACTCTAATGAGGAAAGGAATAACAGGTACGCAATGTCAAAAGCAGTCAAAACCAAGAATCTTGCTTAAGTAGAGATCTGAAGCTATCTTCCCCACTTAGGCTTGAATAGACACTCTTTGTAGAAGACTAATAAAATTATTAACTAGAATAGGTAAAGGAGAAGAAAACTGGAGTTGAGAGTGTGGCTTCACAATCATGATCAGTCTCGGTTCTTTTTCTTCCTCTATCCATCTTTTTGGAAGTAGAATCAAAGAATTTTAGAGTAGGAAGGGATTTCATCAGTGAGCTAATCCAATCTAAGTGCAAAAGGACTCCCACTATAACATAGATCTAAAAGGAAGTCTTTTAGACTTGTTTAAAGCCCTCCAGTGAGGAGGAACCCATCTCTCCCATCCCACTTTCGGATAGCTCTAATTATGAAGAAGTTTCTATACCAAGCCTAAATCTGTCTCTTGCAACGTCAACCCAATGATCTTGGGTCTGCCCTTTCCTTATAATTATTAGAGATAATATTATAATTGTCTCCAAATTTCTGCGAGTTGGAATCCTGCTCTCTTTTCAAGCACCATCACTTCAAGAGATATCCCAAACTAAGGAATGAGCTTATAGTAGTAACAAAGTAATATTTACATACCATATACCCTAGGACAGTAATAATAACACATAATGTGATTTCCTCACAACAACCCAGGAAGTTAAATTAGTACAACTATTTATTCTCCCTTTAGAGCAGAGGGAAAAGTGAAAGAGGCCAAGTCACTTAACTGTGGACCATGATTAAAACTCAGATCTTCTGATTCCAAGTCCAGAGTCTATTCTATCATACCACACTATCTCTCCATGTCTATATTCTATTGGGAGTTGGACGGGTAGAGTGCTGGGGTTGGAGAAGACTTAATTTCAAATCCTGTCTCAAGGATTTATAACATGACTATGTGACCCTGGGGAAAGAGTTCCCAGTCTCATTTTCCTCCCCTGTAAAACGAGGGAGTTGGACATTATAGCTTCTAAGGTCCCTCCTGGCTCAATCTACCATCCTATGATTCACTACAGATATAAGAGATGACTAGCAGTGAATCCAACCACAATAGAAAGGGAATGTCAGATCTTATTTCAAAGGAGGAACAAAGTTATATGTATACAGAAGAGATGATGAAAATTTCATGGATTACCATGAAGGAAAAAAGCCACCAAGTGTCTGTCCCTGTGTGTGATGATATGCCTGTCCACAGTTAGCTAGACTAGGTCTATTGCCAGGGCTATACTTGAAGCCTACTGAATGGTAAAAATTTGCCAAAATTTTTACTCCACTGGCAGAATACGGGGTCATCTCTCTGCTATGAGAAATTAGAGAAGGATTTTATGGAACATGACTAAAGTCAAATGAATAATTTTAAAAATTAAGGAAGGAAAGCTCAAGAAGGAAAATTGTGTAAGAAATCTCCCTAGATAGGGTAGAAAAAAAATGAATAGTTTAAAGATTCTCAAAAATTAAGCTCATTATACTTTGGTTACTCTATGATTTCACGGATGCAAATCACAAGCCTTTCCCACCATCTTGCATGATTCTTGGCAAAGTTTCTTAAAAATCCTTCACAGTGAGAATCTAGAACATTATATTTTGAGATTAATTAGCAACATATTTTAGGAGAAATAGAATTTTATGAATCTACTTGTAAAATAGAAATAAGATCTATGACAAAAGACCCTCTCTCCCCCAGTCTGTGAACTTTTGGCCCAGAAAATGAAGTTAGATTAGATTAGCTCTGAAGTTCCTTCAAGCTCTAAAATTTTGAGCCTCTGATCACCTCTCTTCCTGGCTAAATCTTCATTACTTTGGGTAAGTAAATTTTAACTCTTTACTGAGTAAATATGAATACTGTCTTAGACCATAGGTTACTAAAGTCAGATCAGGACTAATGCACCAAGGAAAACATACACAAAGATTCCTGAGGCTCATCAAAAGATATATCCTAATTAAGACTGTGAGCTTACTACTATCCAGTGGTGAGTCCCAATATTGATAGGGCATAGACACTATAGGAAGAGAAAAGACTGATCAAAGTTTTAAAAGGAAAGGCTTTTCATTGTGGTTATAGTCTTCAGAAGAGTTAAGAAATTGTATGGAACAACATCAAGAACATAAACACACCTGGGCAACTCCTTCTTCCCAGCCTCGAATCACCTCTTGCTTGCCCATCACAAACTTGAAGGGCTTATTTCTGTCACGGGAGGAATCAAACTTTTTCCCATCTTCAAGCATCCCTAAAAAACAAGGCATTTATATTATTTGGGAAATTCTGACCAAGTAATACACATCAAGTACAAAAAACATTATTGTTTACTGGGTTCAAATTCTATTTCTGATCTTCTAGACTTGGGCAACACTTTTCTTCTAAACCTAAGTTCTGCAAAATGGGAATAGTATAAAATATCATCTACTTTACAATGACTATTTTTGATAACCCCAGCTGCCTTCTCAATCTGGACCTTCTCCCATTGCTAAGTTCCTCCCAGAACCTCCATTTAGAGGAAGAGTTCAGGCCTACCAATCTTCATTCCTTTCTCAGCCCTGTTACTGACACTCCGGACATGCCCCTCTGGCATTATATTTCTGGTTCCTCCATCTTTTCACTTTCCTATTAGAATGTAAGCTCCTCAATGGGACTGGCTTTCTTTGTGACTGTATCCCTAGCAGAGTGTCTGGCTAGTAAGCACTTAATAAAAGCTTATTGACTTGACCTGTTTTATCATAGTCCTGAATATAGAACAGAAGTTTATTAGAGGACTTTCCCCAGTTTATTTCAGATTCTTCCCTGTGTTAATCATTGTGCCCCTTCCTTCAATACAAGAGAATCTAAAGTAAAGACGAGGGGCTGTCCATTCATTACTATATCTAGTAACTACTATCCTGTCACTATTCACTTGGTCAGAAGTCTGATGATCTAAGTTTCAAGGAAATGGCAAAAATGCCTCTTTGGCAGTGACACCTGAACCAGGAGAACAGTAAGATTCTCTACCTGCATGCATTTATCACTCAGGAGACTTTTTACTACTAAAGAGTTTACTGAACTCCTTCCAACTTCCTTCACCATTATAGGTTATTTCTTCACACAACAATGAAGAAAAGCCCATTCAGCACTATGAGATAATGCAAAGAAAAATGTAACCTAGACTTTCACCAACAGTACATCCCTAAATGTAACAAAGTAGCCTTTCCCAGGTCAAAATTGTGTAACTTGTGACTACTTCTTTAAATTTCCAGAACTTTTTGGGGAAAAGTAGGAATTAGTCCTAGGTTTATTCCAGAGAAACATCAAAACTTGTTTGGTGTCCTCCTTCTCTTATTCATTTTTTTTTTTTTACTTTTTGGAGGGTGATTGGGGTTAAGTAACTTGCCCAAGGTCACACGGCTAGTTTTTGTGTGTATGTTAAGTGTCTGAGGCCAGATCTGAACTCAGGTCCTCCTGACTCCAGGGCCGGTGCTCTACTCACTGTGCCACCTAGCTGCCCCCAAATGAACTTTTCTTGAAAATAGAAAAGATTAAGTGATATAAACTCAGCTAGGGAGCAACTTGTAATTGAAAACAACATTAAACTTAAGAGTCAGAAAACCTGAGTTCAAATCCACCTGGGTCCATGACAAACTGAAAGACCTTAAAGTCACTTTCCTTCTCTAGGTCTCTTATCTTCAACTGTAAAATGAAGGAGTTCACCTTGATCTCTCAGTCCCTAATAACTGTGAAACACTATACAAAGGATCTCAATTATTACTGGGATCTGTACCCCTAAGAAAACTCTCAGGAACTCCGAAGTTCCTCAGCAATTATCACAAAGTATAATTGCTCTAAAGAAACAGAATTTGATTTCCAATTAGGGAGAACTCTGAGAAAGGAATCTCAAGAACAGCAGAGTTCAGAAGAAACTCAAGCAAAAGAAAAAAAGCAAAACTTACAATTTCTGGTATTAAAGGAAATCAACTTTTCCAGGATCTAGTGCTAGCTAGGTCAGAGCAAAAACTAGATACTGAAAAAAAAAAAAAGCCCACTTCTCAAAGAGATCATTAAAAAGGGGCCTATGAGTCCTTCCCTACTCCTCTGAATTATTAACATATTATATTATACTTCTAATTTCTTTCAGGAAAAAACTACCATGGTTCTCAGATGACAGTATTTCTGAGAATACTAAAGCAGATACTAATGTGCCTGTTAAGTCATGTAATCAGGTACCCAAAAGGATGTGAGACCACCACAAAGTATGTGTTGAGATGAAGGAAAAATACTATTACTATTACCACCACAACCATCTACCACTACCACAGAGACAAATATCTTGCAATTACTTCTAAAAAGGTATGGAGGGGAAAGTGTTAAAATCAATCTAGTGTTTAATCACAGTAGCCAGAAAGTCTGGACCTTAACAAAATAGAAGGTGGGGGAAGGGCCAGAAATGAGAATATGGCTGATTCTGCTAATGGAGTACTAAGAGTAATGGAAGGAAAAGATAAATAGCAGTATCCCATATGGGGTGTTCTAATCACTAAAGCCTGAGGCGTGTACAAAGTAATGGAAAAACAGAAAAGAAAAAAAGTAAGTTCATCCAAAGCAAATTCATAGCCAGTGACTTGTAACTCAAAAACCAAATTAAATTAGCACATGAAGTCCCAAGGGCATCCCATCTATTTACCAAGACTCACGATCACTTTTAGATAAAAAAACAAATAAAAGAACCCAGATATCTAAGAATAGGGCATAGTATCAAATCTCCAGTCCTCTTTCAAACAACGGGAACATTTACCTAGAGTCCTATACCAAGAATGGGACTTGACACTCTTTGCCTTTTAGCTCATTTCTGTGTCAAAAGAACCCAAATTAAGCTGGACATTTGGTGTGGGGTATGATTTAGGAAGTTTTGCCTGAATTCTTTGGGTTGAACCTAGGTAAATAAATTGTTAGATACATAATATTTTAAAAAGTATCAAATAGGGATTTAATTCACAAAAGTGGTCCAAGAACTTGAATAAAAATACATCATTAGTTTAGCTTTATGCTAAAGCAAACTATTCCACCCACTATGCAACTCTTATCACAACTAGCACCTGAATATAAATCTTAAGCCAGTACTCACAAAATAAAACACCCAGTCCTGCAAGGTGTTACAAGGAAAACAGAAGTGATGTCTCTTGTTCTTGAAAGTCTTACGACCTGAGACATGATAAAACTCAAATATCAGAATAAGTAACACATCTTATAACCAATTAAAGTTTAATAAAATACACTGAAAGTACTGTGTATATTAAGAGATGTAAAGAAAGAGGTTGAATGAGATCACCTTAAAGGCCTCTTTCAGGCAAGATTTAAGCCTATGATTCAAGATTCTAAAATTTTATGTCCTAAGGTCACTCTCAGCTCTAACATTCTATGAATTCAAGAACTTTCTAAAACTTTGGTAAATTTCTAGATTTATTAATTTATTTAGCAGTTAATTATTGAAAACCTTGCCTGAAACAAGCAATGTGCACTCTAAATTGTAGGGGAATTCAAAAAGTATGTCCCTTACCTTAAAGGTAGATATGAAAGAAACACTCCAAACTACAAACAGCTCAAGAATTAAGTAATAAGGAGGTGGAACCAAGATTACAGGTAAAGACAGGGACTCACCTGAGTTCTTCCACATTCCCTTCCAAATAACTTGTCTCAACCTACAGATAGTAAGGGGATTAGACAACTGGTCAGGAGACTACAGGGGACCCTTTTCTGGCCCTGGGTGCTGGACTCTGTAGCATTGCCTATACACAGTTCTGAGTCAAGAGTTCTAGCACTACAGAGTACAGCTGCAGGGGAGAAGGCACCCTGGTCACAGTTCCAGGGCAGAAAAAAGTGCTTGTGGTCTCTCACAGGCTAGGAGAGCAGTGATCACACCTCTCCTTAAATCATATCACCTTGGAAGAACTGAAAACTTACACACTTCCAGAATTAGCTCTAAAAACATCAACACAAAAAACCCAAAGCTTGGGACAGTGTCCGAGGAGCAGAGCCCAACTTTAACATAAAGTTAAAGGTCAAGAAATAGGCTAGAGTGGGGCGGCCAGGTAGCACAGTAAGTAAGAGCACCGGCTCCAGTGTCAGGATGACCTGGGGATTGAATCCGGGCTCAGACACTTAGCACCACACCCAGAAACACCTGGCCGTGTAACCTTGAGCAAGTTACTTAACCCTGATTGCTTTATTAAAAAAAAAAACAACAAAGAAACAGGCTAGAAAAATGAGCAAATAACAAAAAAACCTGACCAGAGAAAGATCCTTTGGTAACAGGAAGATCAAAACACAAACTCAGAAGGCAACAAAGTCAAAATAGCTACGAGCAAAGTCAAGAAAAATATGAACTAGTCTCAGTCCCTCCCCCAGTTACTGGAATAGCTCAAAATGGACTTCAAAAATCAAATAAGTAGAGGAAAAACTGGGAAAAGAAATGAGTGATGCAAGATAAAAGCGTCAGCACCCTGGTAAAGGAGGCACCAAAAATAATGAGGAAAATAACACCTCAAAAGACAGAATGGAATAGGTCAAAAAGAGACACAAAAATCCATTTAAGAGCTCCTTAAAAAGCAAAATTGGCCAAATGGAAAAAAATGTACATAAACTCACTGAAAAGAACAACTTAAAACACAGAATTCACCAAAATGAAAAGGAGGTACAAAAAACTCAATGGAGAAAATAATTTCTTAAAAATTAGAACTGGGTAAGTGGTAGCTAATGACTCCATGAGACATCAAGAAACAATAAAACCAAACCAAAAGAATGAAAAACAAATGAAAATGTGAAACATCTCATTGGAAAAGAGAATGAGGAGAGATGATTTAAGAATTATTGGATTACTTGAAAGCCATGATCAAGTAGTACCACAAAATTTTACAAGGTGGTATGAAAATGCAAAACGAGTGCCTACACACTCATAGGAGAGATCAGCGGATGACAGTGGTTAAGGAGATTCCTGTGGAGGGAAAAGAAACTAAACTAACTCTAAACTAAAAGGAAGGATTTGGATTGGTGTAAAGAGGAAGGAGGCATTTCATGCATATAAAGGAGACTGTATTTAAGCCACTGTTAACAGGCGAATCTAGCCCAAGTCAGAAATTTACAAGGAGAAAAGGTTAAAAAGAGTCCAAGACCATATATGCACCAAACCTTTTTACAGAATTCTGCAAATCCTTAAGTTCTCAGTGGATTCCAAATACTTGTTGGCTGGAATGGAAGGAAATATAATAGGGGCTTTCCAGCAATTGTTATCAAGCTACAAGTTAGGAATCTTTGTTCTAGAGTGCCTTTTAATAGACTAACCAGATTTAGGTTAATTCTACATATCACTAGAGAAACAATATACATGCTATGAAGGGAACAGCAAACAAAGAATTTACCAGTCACTTCACTGACACCAATAACCACTGCAAGGTAAGATTTACCTACTCTTTGCTGAAACCACAGCAAGAAAACTCATTAGCTGAATTATGTGAACTTTTACTTAATGTGGTAATTTTGTACTTTTAAAAAGGCAACATAAAATCTTACAGTCCAAAGGACTTCCAGGCTACTTACTCCAAAGCCTACCTGAAACATGAATACTGTTTATATTTCCAAGTGATCATCCCTGGCTAATTTCACTCCTTGAAGATCTCAAGTAATCCTTAGTTTTCTCTTTTTCAAGACCTTCAGTGACTCATTACTTACTTGGATAGTTTTAACTACTGAAGACATTGATCACTCCTTCAACCATTTATTTGTGGCAGTTGCTAGAATGCTTTCCATCCTGGACATGTGAATATTCTTCATAAAATATGGCACCCAAACACGATATTCTAGATGTAGCTATAAGTGTAGAATATTAATTATATGCCTTACTGCTCTACACATTTTAAGTTTCTCTTTTTGACTATATTATAAACAACTCAACATCAAGAAATACTCCTTATATTTCCATATCCTTTCACAGAGATGTTAACAAAATCTTCAATATGCTGTAAATACTAAGGAAATATATTTTATTAGATTTTATTAAAAGAACTTCATTAAAAAAACTGGCTGAACACCACCATTTTTCCTTATATGGTTAGTGGAATTCTGGGAATGGTGAAATTACACTCCTGTAACATATAACCTAATGCTCAATGTAGAGCTTCTATTTCTAAATCACAGAAAACTCAAAGAGAAAAATAGAAATTTTAGACCAAAAGTGGAAAACAATCTAGGGAAAGAACAAAGGTCACAAACGACATTATTAAAAAAAGAGGCTCAAAGTCCTGTACCACAACTAAACTGCTGATAGAAATCTGTTCTTGTTCTTTTCCAACTTTGGTTCAGCTGTTCTTTAGGGTGTCTACTAGTTGGGAAGACATTTTATTTATGCCCCCTGGGGAATGAATGGGAAGAGACTGGATATCCTTCTCTAAAACTGTAACCACCTCCCCCTCTTCATTATCACTTTGCTATGAATCATGAGATAATGGGAAAGAGAAAAAAACAAAAGGAAGTGGGCTAAGACAGGATTTCACTTGAGGAAATGGTTACATAGTGTTAGTGTTCCTCTGTTCAAACCACATAGAAAAGATTCTGCTCAGTAGATAAGACTAAGAAAAAAGAAAAGGTGTTACTTAGAAAAGTAGTTTTCACTGGCATCATTAAATTTCATTTTCAACCCAGTACATGGAGAAATTTCCTCAAATTCTAACATAATCTCATTCCTATAAAAATAAATGTCTTTTGTTTTTCTATTACATTAAATTCCAGATATACTTTCCCTATATATCAAGTGATCATCTCTTGCAAAAAAAATTTTTTAAAGTAATGCTTGTTTGCTTTTAAAGCAAAAAGATTATGCACACCACACACATACACACCCCACCAGAAAAAAAGAAACAAACAAAAAACAAAACTGGTTAACAATTTCCATATAATTGCTACAGTACTTATTATGTTTAAAAAAGAAATGATTAATGACATGGGCTCAGTTGCTGATTTATTTTTTCAGCAAACTGTCCATATAAACTAAAAAGTGAGGCAACTTTCTTCAGAGATCAAAACATGGAAACAGCCCAAACATGCTTACAACATGCTGTTCAATTATTAAGTGAAAGAAATGATTTCTGCATTTAAATAAGAAAAACAAGTTTTTCTTTTACTTAAAACTGAAATGCTGTACACTAAAACCTATAGAGAGATTTCAAAGTAAAAATTATCCTATCAGAAGAAAGGGAAAGATTTTGGAAGTACTTGTAAATAGCTAAAGACAGATGTCTACACTGTCCATTTCTATCAGGCTATCTTCTTTCCTTCTGTATATAATGCTCCTTGCTTTCTTTGTGTGGCTTCTAAGTGATGATTAATGATTTACACTTTCCCTTTAAATCCTAGGCCTTTGTAGCTTTACTGGTCTCTTAAAAGTATCTCTCTCTGACTAAGCATTAAAGCATGTAATGCTTAAAAGTACAATAATCCAAGCACTATTGCTTTCTCAAAGTAGAGGTGGCTTCCTGCATATTTTCTTATGTCTGCCTCAGAAGGCAACATGATGTAGTTAGTAGAAATAACTGCACTTAGAGTCAGAGGGCCTAGGCTCACATTCTGGCTCTGTCACTCATTAGGTATGTGACCCTCGACAAGTCACAATCTTTCTGGGCTTCAGTTTCTATTATCTGTAAAATGAAGGAGTTTGCTTAAATCTGTAAACTGTTTTACTGTTCTAAATTTATGGTCCCTCGGCATCTTCCTGAGTTCAAATCTAGCTCCAAGCACTTACTTGCTGTATGATATTGGGCAAGTCACTTAACCCTGTTTGCCTAAGTTTCCTCATCTGTAAACTGAGCTGGAGAAGGAAATGGCAAACCACTCCAGTATCTCTGCCAAGAGAACCCCAAATGGGCTCACAACAAAAGTGCTAAAAATGTAAATCACTATTCACATTAAAAATATAGCTATGTAACTTTTGTTGTTTTAACTCCATTAACACATTTCCCCTTCTGACAAAGATTAGTATCTGCATAATGTATTGCTAATAAAAAAAAAAACCCCTGCATATTTACAGGAAGCATTTGGAAAAAGACAACCTTGTCCTTAGCTTAGAGATCTGATAGCAAACATCTCAATAGTATTTGGCTCTGCTTCTAGGACTGCAGACAGTATATACTTGCCAGGTCTTTGCCACAGTTGGCAGGCAGTCTACACCAGAGGCCTATGACAGAACACGAAAGTTTGCCTAAAGCTCCCAGGCATAGCACACCACCCCTAATTGCTAGTACTAGAGAAGTAGATGATCTAAAACATTTGCCCTCTGAATGAACCATTCTCCAATTTCTCAAACATTAAAATCATTCCCCAACTTGAAAAACACACATACAAGCCAAATATACAGAGGTAGCTCAGAAAATGAACTGGAAGACAAACATCATATCTTTGTTAAGATCATTTATTTTGACAGGTACATATGCATAGAGTACAGGTCATCTATTGCAACACAGAGCTGCTCTAAGCCCCTAATTTATAAGTTTCTGTAGGTACTGAAACAAGATGACATATGGCAGCCCTTTAAGGGACAGATTTTTTTTTTTGCTTTTTGGAGGGCAATTTGGGGTTAAGTAACTTGCCCAAGGTTACATGGCGCGCATGTGTGAAGTGTCTGAGGCCAGAAATGAACTTGGGTCCTCCTGATTCTGGGGCCAGCGCTTTACTCGCTGCACCACCTAGCCGCCTCATGGACAGATATTATTAATGCAAGATACTTTGCACCCTTAGAAGAGGCATCTAGATGTGCAGTGAATAGTTGAATCTAAGACTCGTGCTTTTAAACTGCAGTTAAATTTCAATTATTTTAGGAGTTCTTTCCAATATCTAAGCTCTTTAATGCTTCTTCCTCCTTACATCTTTCTTTCACTTTGTGTCTTAAAAGTACACTTACCAGGAACTAAACAAAGGATGAAAAAAAGGTCAATAACAGTTAATTTTGCCACAATGTTTTCTGGTCCCTTCCCACTTCCCATTAGCATCTTAAACTTCCACAAGGTAGGGGAGAGACCCAGGACTCTTGAAGGCCACAACACTAGAACACAATCTCTTGACTGTTATGTGCATCACCTGGATGCCTGTCATTCCAGAACCAGCTTAGGGGGTGGCTAGGTTGCTGTTAATAGAGCACTGGCCCTGGAGTCAGGAGGACCTGAGTTCAAATCCAACCTAAGCACTTAACACTTACTAGCCATGTGACCTTGGGCAAGTCACTCAACCCCAACTGCCCTGCCTTCCCCATCCAAAAAACCAAACAAACAACCCCCCCACCCCCCAGCTTAGCTAAATTTGCATATGCTCACCACTAAGAATTTTTCAGTCCATTGACATTTGTGAAGATTATCCACAATGGTAGGAGGGGACTATCCACACTGATGAAGTATGGATATAGCCACATAAAAACTTGCAAGTATTTTGGTGGTTGCTCTGGTAAAAGTTTAGGTGGGAGAAAATTGCAGCTGATGGCTAAAAGATATGGATTTTTAAAAAAGCTTACCTATGATAATCCTATCTATTTCTATGGAAAATGAAAGAAAACTTTCCCTCAAATAGTCACCTCTTCAAGGTGCATGCCACTACAAGTTAACTAAGTACATTATGTAGGGGCAGCTAGGTGGCCCAGTGAATAGAGCACTGGCCCTGGAGTCAGAAGACCTTAGTCCAAATTCAGCCTCAGACACTTGACACGTACTAGCTATGTGACCTTGGGCAAGTCACGTTTTTAAACCCCAACTGCTCTGCCTTCCCCCCTCCAAAAGAAGTACATTATTTAACATCATTTTCCATTCCAGACAAATGTTTGCCTTGACATAGAAAGGGATGTAGCAAGGTAACCATATATTATTTTATTCTATGTCAGTCAGATGCATAGAGAATAGAAATGTTTTGTATGATCAAAACCAATATATATATTTCAATGGGTAAACAAGTTTAATAATCTCCTTATGATAACATCAAAGCCCAAAACAGAATTACCTCATTTTTTAAAAAGTCTAGACCTATGATATTATCTGTGAAGGGAACTCCTATTGTGATAATGTTGCAGACTGACAATTCTTCTGCAATTTATGGTCTTAAGAGAGTTGCTGAGGGCCCTGAGACTTGACTTGTCCATGATTACACAACCAGCATAATTGAAAGGCAATATTTAAATTCAAGTCTCAGTAGTTCCACAACTGGACTTTCTATCCATTTTACCAGTGATTCTCTCCCTCACAGACGAGGAAAGACTGGTATGAAAGAACCAGGTTGGTGTGGTAAAGTACCTACCTCCAAGTCATGATAAGCCAGGTTGGTATGGAAACCACCAAAAAATTCTCTTCATTCCAATATAAGAACAATGCTACAACTTACTGAGTTCTTGAAAAAACAAAAACAAAACCTGTAACCCTCCTAAATAAAACAATCTTCTAAACTCAGGAAATATTTTTTTTTTTGCCTTTTTGGAGGGCAATTGGGGTTAAGTAACTTGGCCAAGGTTACACGGCTAGTTTTTTTTGTATGGGTGTTAAATGTCTGAGGCCAGAATTGAACTTGGGTCCTCCTGACTCCGACACCTAGCCGCCGTAAACTCAAGGAAATCTTAACCTGAAATCTGTGAACGTTTTAAAAAATATATTTTTTTCTTTTGTCATTCTGTATATTTTATGCATTTTTATTTTTATTATTCTATATATTCATGCATTATATATTTTATGCATATTTTTAAAACATTCCAAGAATGGTCCATAGGCCTCACTTGACTAACAAACAAATGTTAAGAAGCTCCGCTCTAACAAAATTCTCATTATCTTCTCACTGAAAGTAATTGAAATATCAGCTAGAAACCTGCTACTTCATGGAAGAATGCTACAGAAGACTAGTAACAGCAACATTGTGACTTAAGGATGCAACTGTATGTAGACCAGCAAAAGAGCACTAGGATAAAATGCCTGGGTGAGAGTTCAGTTACCATATGGCGTTTACGACCCAAGATCGAAATAAAGCCGTGACAGCCAAAGGATACCTGAGGATCTGGGTATAGAAGGCTGCAGGAACCTCCTACCCCCTTGGAACTGAGGCATAACAAAGATCATTCCAAAATACTGGCCTGGGTGGAAGGGCTGTCTAGGCCCCAACAAGCTTTGTCAGAGTTCAAAGAAGAGAGACCATCCCTTTTGCCACACCCCACCCCAGAAGCCAAGATAGCATCTAACAATATCTGGCAACACACAGATTTATTAACCAGATTCTAGCTCCAATTCTGGTTCTGTCACTCTGGTCAAGTCACAACTTCTCGTACCAGGGGAAAAAAATCAGTAAACCTGCATTCTGGTTCCAGCTAGAACATTAATTCACTGTATGGGTCCATCACATCACCTCTACGGGCTTTAGTAAGGCTTCACCAATTATGTTAAGTGCTTGTGCTTGGATTTGAAGAATAGGAAGGCAACAGAAAAACAAAGACAGTGTTGTATATGTGAAAGACAGGAAAAAAAGACAGTTGCATTTGCAGGGAATGAGAGTGTTACTAACAATGACCTCGTATCCCACTTTAATGCCATAGATTATCCAACCTAGACACCAAGGGAGGCAGAAGTGTCAAAGGATCATAGATCTAGAGCTGAAAGGGATCTCAGTGGCCCATCTAGTCCCATTTCCTTTTACAGATGAAGAAACTGAGGCCCAAGGAAGTTAAGTGCCTTGCCCAAGGTTCCAAAGGCAGTAAGCATTCCAGGTAGGAATTGAACCTAGGTCTTCTATATTCATAGTGCTCTTCATGAGGTCAGAAGAATTTGCACTGCACAACAAACAGAAGATACTTGCTTTATGAAATGATAAAAAATTTCTACCAATTCTATATTGCTCTCACAATGGCAGACTAGTTTTTGTGAACAAAAAAGCACAGTATGTCAGAACATGTTCAACGTAAGGATGAGAGCTTCTTCTAATAACGTAGATGGGGAGATAACCGATTTAGTGCTTTACCTTCTTCTAAACAAAATTGTAAATGCCCGTTCAGTCAGTAAGCATTTATTAAGTGTTTGATCATGTGCCTGGCACTGTGCTATTCAGGGATGCTACAACTCTCCCTCAGGGTACTTCAAAAAGAGGCTGAAGCAGCTTGAAACTATATTCAACATTTCACCCATTCTGTATTTTCCTTGAGGGGCATGTAGATTCCCTGCCAAACATTATGTACTTCATAGAGATTTCTTGTTCCAAGAAGGGTGTAAGAACATTTATAATTTCCATATCCCACCATAATTTCTGTACCACTAATGAATAACACAGAACTTTCACGTCAGACAGTAGTTTCCCCTACACCACCCTTCCACCCCCATCCTCAAGCTTAGAAAGACACAAGTCTTAAACAGGTTATTCCTGTGAGGCTAGTGGTAAATAACCATTGGAACAACACCTGTTGAGAAAGCAAGAACAGCCTATTCTAGTGTGCACGAGGCAGAGATGGCTTATGACTGCTGTGTTTTTGTATAGCTTATCAAAAATGAAATAAAAAGAAAGCTTTTGTATTAGTGTACTTACCCACATCAGGGTCTTACTGCTGAGCAGTTTTGTTTTTTGTTTTGGGGATGTGGGGGTGAGTACAACCCAGGAGGAAAATACAGCTTCAAAGGAAAGACGCAGTAGGGATCTGATGGTATACTAAGTCTTACAGCAATCTGTTCTCTTATGAAAATGCTACATACATGTAGTGCCATTTCAAATAGGGCACTTGGTGAAATTTGGTTATACTCACATTTATGGTTCCTGTTATCCTGACAGCACAAACATCTTCCACTATATTCCTTATATCAATATTGACCTATATGTCTAATAGATAGGACCTGGGACACAAGTCAATGGGTAAAAATGGCTGACATTTGACAGTGTGCTGTAGTGGAAAGACTACTAAACTGAAGTTAGGAGATCTAGGTTTTAGTCATTTTGCCACTAATTTTCTGTGTAATCTTAAGTAAAACACAACCTCTCTAGGACCCAATTTTCTCATAAAAAAAAAAAAGTTTGGCAAATGAGTTCTAATATTCCTTTCACTCCTCAAATCTAGTGATTCTGCAATGGTTTCTTGGAAGTTGAAAAATTTTAATTTAGCACCATATATAGGACCAATAAAAGTCTGGGACAAAATTTTCCTCACTGAGAATTTTTGAAATAGTTTCCTTTCAGATAGTCTTGTTAGGTTCTAGCTTTTTTTCCTTCCTCTAAAGCCCACTTCCAGGTAAAGAAAAACAGAAAAGGGAAACATTTCTTCATTCTTGTACCACAAATCATTTTTTCCCTGCCCCCAAACAAATGGATCTGCTCAAAATCCTGGACAGGAGGTGGAAGAGCTTCCTCTATAAGAATTACTGTTATTGCCAACTATTTCCTGATAAGATGGGGGAGGATGCCCAATTATTCATATCTACGTGACTGTTGCTACACCCATCCTGCTCTCCCTCTCAATCTGAGGAACTGAAATAATATTAGTATTCTCCTTCTGCCTCAAAAAAATGAAATAGGAGCAAAGTATTAAGATTTTTCTCAACAACCAGTTTAACTGCTCCATATGGTGTAATCACTATAGTATGACTATCAACATTTTAAAAAATCACATAATACAAATTATTTGGGCATGGTAGCTTGAACACTAGTTGATGAATTTCAGGTAGCACAGATTTAGAAGCAACAGTATAGGGCACCAAGGGAGAGACCATCCCACCAGGATTGAATCAAAGGAGACCATTAGAGTGATCTTCTGATCTGACAGATGAAGTCTCCACCTACAGAAGCTGAGTGCCAAGTAGCTATAGTTCAAACTCAGTGGTACAGTAAAATTTTGATTTGGAAACAGCAAAAACAGAGAAACAAGGAGAAAGAGCAAATCCCATCTCACTTCCTCTGGAGGAAGCTAATCCATGACTAAAGAGGCTTGGATGGGAAAACACTTTAAGGGCCCCAAGGAAATAGACCCACCCAACGCCGGAAAAGAACTCAAGCACTAAAAGACTTGGAAAGAGACAGTTTTGAGGCCCACAGATTGAGAGAACACTCCCCACCATCCCTATTTCTTCTGAAAAGGAGAACTGGGGGTGGGGGGAGGAAGTAGAGGAACAGTTACCAGTTATTCAGGAGCATAAGGTATCAAGGGAAAGGAGAGTTGCAAAACAATTCGCAAAAGAGCCATTTTGCTATTTTTGATACAACAAAAAAAATTCTGAATCCCCATAGAGAATAAAGTACCTCTCTATTAAAAAATTCTCCCATTAAAGTTTTATTCTTTGCTGGGAAACCTTGGAATTCAATGGAGACTAAAGGAGCACTCCAGAGGATAATGTGTCAGCACAGAAAGATACAACCAGGCATTAAGACTTGGAGCTTGATTGGTGTAAAGGACACACCACTGACCCATTTAGATTGCACACCACATTTTAAGATAGGAAGAGCCCAACCAGGCCAGGATCACCATATATGGGTCAGCAGTATGGATGGAAAGCTAGCTGCGTTTCCAATGGGACAGAGAACTTAATTTTTTTTCCCCCAAAGTACTACCCAGTAAGAATCTGAAGCCTTTCAGATATATAAATGTTAATTGTTAACGGGTGGGTGGGCGGTGGGAGTGACAGAAAGCACCTTCCCCCTCCTGCCTCATTCCCTTCTGGGGGCCATATACAGGTGGAGACTAGATCTAAGGAAATATGTGGAGAAGGAAAAAAAACAAACAAACAGATCTCGACCTGCAAGGAGTCAGAGATGGATGCCAGAATCCCCTCAGCACTCTAAACTCCAGGGGCCCCCAGTTCACCAAACCCCAGACACCCCCAACCCATAAATCTCGCCCACAAAGCCCCATTCCACCCCCACACGCATACCTCCTTTCCCCGCCCCTCCCACGGAGCCCCATCAGAGGCCCATTCATCCACAGACTGCCCCTAGGGCCCCACCCCGCCCCCCCCAAAAACCCCCCTTCCCCCTCCCCCAGGCCCTCATCCACCCCCATACCCCCCCTCCCCCGCAGGGAGCCGCGGGAGGGGGCCCGCACTCACCCGTGTAGTGCACCACGCAGGTCTGGCCGCGCTTGGGGAAGGTGCGCCCTGAGGAGACAGAGGGGACAGACACGGTGAGCGAGGGGCAGGCGGCGGGGGGAGGGGGACGGGCCCCGGCCCGGGCTACTCACCGTCTCCGGGGGAGATGGTTTCCACCTGCACTCCCATCCCGGCCGGCCTTGAGCGGGTCGGGGGTCGCTGCTCCGCGGGGCGCGGGCACGAGGCGAGGTGAGGCGATGAGGGAGCCTGGCGGGTCTAACGGCGGACGCGGCCTCACGCGCGACTCCCGGCGGGCAGAAGGACAGACTGGCTCGCACACCGGCCCAGGCGGTTTTTCACCACTACCCCCCCTTGCCCCGCTCGGCACCCGCCTCGGCGCACCACCGCGCATGCGCGCCCCCGCCCTACACGCCGCCACGCCGCCGCACCCTTCCACTCTCTCCCCCTCCCTCCACCTCCGCCCAGAACGCCCTCCCACGAGATGGGATAGGGTGGGAGGAACTGTTGGAGGGAGAAAGCTAGGGCGCGTGTGCGCACTCTCGGACCCCTGAGGGACTCACGCAGACACTGGCGCGCGCGCGCACGTATGCACGCGGAGTTCTTCGGCTGCAGCGGTCCGTACTGCACGCCGCGCCCCGCTGCGGCGACGGAGGGAAATGATCTATTTGTGACACATGTTCCCCCAGTCTCGACTTTCTCCCTTGGGGTCCGCCATCTTGGATCTCCTCTTGCCATTATTTTGCTCAATGAGATGTACTGCTGTGTGTTTTTTTAATCAAGATAGAATAATTATTTTTGTGACCGTAAATACTTTGGGCTTGTTTATTTTTTCTTAAACTTTCCAAATAATTCTCAATTTTACCCATAACACTAATTATTAAGTATCACAGATCCAAAAGTGTATTTCAGATCCCGTTCTGTATACACCTTGAAGAATTCTAGAATCCCAGTGTCACGAGGGACCCTCAATCATCCAATCTTACCAGGATCTGAAAAGGCTCCGCATTACGACATGCCCCACAATTGCTCATCTAGCCATTACTTGAAGACCAGTAGGGCGCATGTGCGCATTCTCGGACCCAGTAATTAGGGGGGTGGGGGAGAGTCCTTTCTGAGGCTGCCTGTTCCATATTTGGATACTTCTTGTTTTTAGGAAGTTCTTTCATGGGGTCAAAATCTACCTCTGTAACTTCTACCTGTTGCTCCTAGTTTTTTCTGTCTTGGACCAAGCAGAACAATTCTAATCCCTCTTTCATATAGTCGTCTTTCAATTAGTTGGTCTGATCCTTTTGCTCGTATTCTATTCTCTCTTCCCCAGGTAAAATTTTTGCAGCTGAAATCAATTCATCACTGATGGAAAGCTTTCTGGTAATGAGCTTCTCCCACTTTAGCTCAACTGGTGTCCAGTAAAATAGGCAGTTGGTCATTTACCTTTCCTTGTAATCTTTCCACTATGATAGGCTGTACCAGAGCTTGTGTCCCACTAGCATAACCTTCCATAGAATTTAGAGCTTGAAAGTGAATTAGAAATCATTTAGTACAACTCTTTCACTTTGCAAAAGAGAAGGAAAGAGACTTCCCTATGATTCCACAGATTATAAGTAGCAGAGCCACTAAATGTTCCATACTACCATGTTTCCCCGATAATAAGACCTATCTCGAAAATAAGCCCTCCCCTTACTGTGTAAGATTCCTCTAAAATAAGCCCTCCCCCGAAAATAAGCCCTATTGAGATTGCTACTGTAGTGAAGGTGATCCCCTGCGCTACACGCTACATTACGGTACCCTCTGTATGCACCGTCTCCCCATCCCCCAGGTGAAACGCACGCTGCGCTCCGAGCTGCATCCAATCAGAGCTGTAGCAGTGAGCGCGTCATCCTGTTCTTTATTGAATTCATTATTGAATAAAGGTACATTTTTTTGTTCACATTTACCTGTTTATTAAAATTGCTATCAATGTTCATTAAAATAAGCCCTCCCCTGAAAATAAGCCCTCTGGTGTTTTTCTGTCCAAAAAAAAATTAATAAGACAGTGTCTTATTATCGGGGAAACACGGTAAATACTTATTATGTCTTTTGAGTCCAAATCCCATGCTCTTTCCACTATCACAGTCATTTCTTGTCAAATAGAGAACTGAAGACAAAGTGGAGGAATTATTATTATCAAACGTAATGATGGTAATTCCCTCATCACTGAGGGAAGAACGAAAAAATTGGCACAGAAACTCATAAAGGCTGTTAGCATAGTATCTGGCGTAGAGTAAGTGCTTATTAAATATTTATCTAAGACATGAAGGGATTGCTATCTGTGTATTAGTGTTGTTGAAACCCCATACCAATTAAATCAAGAATCTTTTGAAGTAATGAAGACACTATATATATGTGTGTGTGTGTGTGTGTGTGTGTGTGTGTGTGTGTGTGTGTGTGTGTGTGTGTGTATATATATATATATATATATATATATATATATATATATATATATATATATATATCCTCTGCCTCTGTTGCTTCACTCATGTATGGATGTGACCTTGGGTTCTCAAAGGCTCAAAAGTGGAACATACTCCGTGGCAAGTCCTAATTCAGGTTCTGGGTGGGGCTCTATCCAAAGAAAAGAAAGTTTCACAGAGGGCATCCTGCTATTCTGCTATGCGCAGGCTAGAACGGTGGAGTTGTGAGTAGAGTATTAGATTTGGAATCAAGAGGACTTGCATTCAAACCTAATTTTTGACATTTCCTAGCTATATGATCATAAGTAATTTTTAACCTTAATTTGAGAATAGTATGTTTCTTGAGGGCAGTAACCATTTTTGTAAGTCTTTATATCTTCAGTTGTTAATGTATTCTAGGATTACTTTGGTGCCCAAATGAGGGGGGGGGGAATACTAAGTTCCTACTATATGCTAGGCACTGTTATGTACTTTACAGATATTAACTCATTTGATCCTCATGACAATTTCATGACGTAGGTGCTATTATGCTATATTGTTGTAGTTCTTCAGTTTTGTTGGTTTTTTTTTTTGGAGAGCAATTGGGGTTAAGTGACTTGCCCAAGGTCACATGGCTAGTTTTTGTGTTAAGTGTCTGAGGCTGGATTTGAACTCATGTCCTCCTGACTTCAGGGCCGGTGTTCTATTCACTGCACCACCTAAGCACCCCAGTTCTTCAGTTTTGTCTGACTCTTTGTGACCCCATTTGAGTTTTTTTTAAGGCCAAAACATTGTAGTGTTTTGTCATTTCCTTCTCCAGTTCATTTTACAGATGAGGAAATGGAGGCAGACAGTTAAGTGATTTGTCCAGGGTCACACAGCTACTAAGTATCTGAAACTGGATTTGAATTTGGGTCTTGAACTGCAATCCTGGCACTCTATCCACTGTGCCATCTAGCAAGGGAGATGATATTCCCTATTTTACAACTGGAGAAACTGAGGCAAACAGGTTGCATGACTTGCTTAGTCACAGAGCTAGTAAATGTCCAAGTCCAGAGTTGAACTTGAATCTTCCTGGCTCCAGGTACAGCGCTCTATCTACTGCACCACCTAGTGGCCTCAACTATAAATATAAATTATTATTATCTCTCCTAGGGTGGTGTCAAAAGGATTAAGGGCCTCAAAGTCACCCTTTCATCTTGATGTGGTAGCCTAAAGGGAATATTCTGGGTTCTTAAGCTTGGAAATGACTGCTTATGTGGTGATTGAGAGCTGTGTTTTAGGAAGCTTAGTCTGGGAGCAGCCTCTGGTAGCCCAGAGTTAGCTGCTTAGTAAATAAATAACCAGTTTTTAAAGCTCCTTCCTCTCCTGTGGCCAAGAATGCTAACCACTTATTTATTGTATTCAGAGATCACCTTTCTCCTTCCTTCTTCATAGCTCTGGGAATATTAATGCTTCACATTTGTGTGAAGTTTACATCTTTTCACATCTATTATCTTATTTGATCTAGACAACCACCCTTTGAAGTATTATCTGACACATTTAGAAAGTAGGAAACTGGAGCCCAGAAGGAGATAGTGACTTCAGCAAAGTAAATACCTGTTAAGTATCAGAGATGGAATGCAAATCCTAGTCTCTAATCTTCAGGCACCATATTGCTTCTCAGTGAGTCTATTAAGTGAATTAGGATTAGAAGGACCCCATCTTATCTAAACTTGGTATCTCCCTCCCATATCCAGCAGAGTGACCTTCATACAGGAGTCACTTAATAAATGTAAATTGAATTTAAATGAGCTGCCTGAGGTCCTGTGTGACCTGAAGAGTTGGGGACCTCTAAGATCCAGATGAACATAAAAACCTTTTTCCCTTAAGAATAACTTAGTTGGGGCGGCCAGGTGGCTCAGCGAGTAAGAGCACTGGCTCCAGTGTCTGGATGACCTGGGGATCAAATCCGGGCTGAGATACTTAGCACCACACCCAGAAATAACTGGCCATGTAACCTTGAGCAAGTTACTTAACCCGATTGCTTAAAAAAAAGAATAACTATTAGTAAATGAAATCCTACCTTCAGTTCAGTGGAACAATTGAAGAGGTAAAAGGTGTGATTTATAATTCAAATATATTAAAAATAACAATATCTTGGGAAAATTTAGAGGATTGTTATTAGATATAAGGTATTTTTCCAGAAAGGTTAAAAAATTCAAATATCCCACAAAGGTTTCCTATATTCACCAATGAAGTGTGACATACATCTACTCACAGGAAGTAATAATAATAAAAAGAATCAATCAGGTGTAATGGGAAGAACACTCCCCTTTTTCCAACTTCCCTATTACTGTAGAGGATACCACCATCCTCCCAGTCACCCAGGCTTAAAACCTAGGTGTCATCCTCAGCTCCTCACTCACACCCCATATCCAATCTGTTGCTAAGGCCTGTCAGTTTTATCTTTGTAACCTCTCTCACATCCATGTTCTCTCCTTTGATGCTACCACTACGCTGGTGCAGGCTCTTATCATCACACGTTCGGACTATTGCAATAGCCTTCTGGTTGGTCTGCCTCGACACAAATCTCTTTCTATTCCAGTCTATCTTCCACTCAGCTGTCAGTGATCTTCCTAAACATAGCTCTGAGCATGTCGTTTACTTGTGCAATAAACTTCAGTGACTCTGAATCACCTTCAGGAACAAATATAAAATCCTCTTTTTGGCAGTCAAAACCCTTCATAACGTCATTCCAGATTGCTGAACCCCTTGCCCCATCTCTCTTGAGTTCTTACATCTGACATCCTGCCTGCTTGCCTTCCTCCTTATCCCCCTTCTCATACTTGACACTAGTCTTCTTGACATTCTCAAGAGCAAAACATTTCATCTCCCCACTCTGGGTATTTTTGTTGACTGTCCCCCAAGCCTGGAATGTTCTGCCTCCTCATCTCTGCCTCCTAGCTTCCCTGGCTTCCTTCTAGTCTCAGCGAACATCTCATCCTCTATCAGGAAGCCTTTCTTGACCTTATTTCTAGAGCCTTCCTTCTGTTGAGTATCTCCAACTTATTCTGTATATGGTGTGTTTGTACATACCTGTGTGTTTGTACATACTTGTTTTTACATGTTGTGTCCCTCATTAAACTGTGAGCTCCTTGACAGCAAGGACTGTTTTTTACCTCTCTTTGAATCCCTGGCACTTAACACATGATAGGTACTTCATAAATGTTTATTGACTTGATAAAAAGTTAAAGTATGGGAGCCAAGATGGTGGGGTAAGCAGTAGATCACTGTTCCTTTCCCATTCTCATTCCTGAACACTCATAAAACAGCACACAAGAACAGATCCTGGAACAGTGAAGCCAGTGGAGAGATGGAGTGGAGCAGTCCTTTGATCTGGGAGATTAGAGGACTGGCAAATAAGGTTCATATAATTCAGGTAAAAGGGGAACACAGTCCAGGACAGGAAGCATCCCAGCAAGCCTGTGTCAGGCTTCACCTCAACAAACCAGTAGGAGATCCCAAGCTCCAGAGCACTGGAGCAGGTAAACTACTAACACTAGGACCTCCCACATTTTTCAGCAGAGCCAGGGGAACTGGCAGACTCCAGCTCAGAGAACTACCACCTGGGCTGGTACAGCCCTGAGTAGACAGGCTTCCTCCATCGGCAGATTTCCCCATGCTTCAGTGTAGCCCTACGTGGGCAGACATCCTCCATCAGCAACAGACCTCCCCATGCTTCAGCACAGTCCTAGGCAGGTAGGCAGGTGTCCTCTAGCAGCAGACCACTACATGTTTCAATACAGCTCCAGGGAAATGCAGAAAAACACCACTCAACCTCAGCACATGCCAGACACCACCACTAGGACTCCAGCTCAGCACCAGGTAAGCTGCCGGACCCCAATAGATTCAATAGCCTCACTTGAGGCTCCAGGGCACAAAGCTAGTGACCAGGCCCCTGGATCCCAGCACAAGGAGCTTGAACAGTGCCCCCTGTGCTCCAGCAGGAGAGCTCAACATTAAAAGCCATGAAATAGACCAAAAGAATGAGCAAGAAGTAAAAAATGAACATTAACCATAGACTGTTTCTGTGGAGAAAGGGAAGATTAAAACACAAACTCAGAAGGGGACAACATTGTCAATATACCCACATCCAAAACCTCAAAGGGGAATATGAACTGGTCTCAAGCCCAAAAGCCTTCTTGGAGGAGCTCAAGAAGGATTTAAAAAAAATAAAAGAGTTTGAAGAAAAATTGAGAAAAGAAATAAGAGATATGCAAGAGAGTGTCAACAGCTTGGAAAAGGAAGGACAAAAATTGAATGAAGAAAACAATTCCTTAAAAAATACAATTGGGGGTGGCTAGGTGGCACAGTGAATAGAGCACCAGCTCTGGAGTCAGGAGGACCTGAGTTCAAATCTGGCCTCAGACACTTAACACAAAAACTAACTGTGTGACCTTGGGCAAGTCACTTAACCTCAATTGCCCTCTGCCCTCCAAAAAAATTGAAAATAAAAAAAACACAATTAAGCAGAGAAAAAAGTCCACTGAAGAAAACAACTCCTTAAAAAGTATAGTTGCCCAAATGGAAAAGGAGATATAAAAACTCACTGAAGAGAAAAACTCCTTAAAAAGTAGAATTGGCTAAATGGAAAAGGAGGTATAAAAGTTAACTGAGGAAAACAATTTGTTAAAGATTAGAATTGGGCAAGTGGAACCTAATGACATTAAGAGACATCAAGAATCAGCCAAACAAAATCAAAAGAATGAAAAAGTAAAAGAAAATGTAAAATACCCCATTGGAAAAACAACTGACCTGGAAAATAGATCTAAGAGAGATAATTTAAGAATTATTGGTCTACCTGAAAGCCATGATAAAAAAAAAGAATTTGGACTGCATCTTTTAAGGAATTATCAAGGGAAACTGCCCTGACATCCTGGAACCAAAGGCAAAATAGTCATTGAAAAATCCACTGATCACCTCCCCAAAAATACCCCAAAACAAGAACTCCAAGGAATATCATAGCCAAATTCCAGAATTACCAAGTCAGGGAGAAAATATTGCAAACAGCTGGAAAGAAACAATTTAAATATCATGGAACCATAGTTAGCATTATGCAGGTCTTAGTAGCTTCTACATGAAAGGATTGCAGGGCCTGGAATAGATATTCCAGAAGGCAAAAGAACCTGGATTACAATCAAGAATCAACTATGCAACAAAACTGAGTATAATCTTTCAGGGAAAATGATGGATATTCAATGATATGGGGAACCTTCAATAATTCCTGAATAAAAAAACCAGAACTGAACAAAAAATTCAGTCTTCAAATATAAGACTCAAGAGAAGCATAAAAAAGACAAACAGGAAAGAAAAAATAGATGTTATTCAATAAGGTTAAGCTGTTTGCATCCCCTAAACAGGAAGATGATACTTGTAACTGTTGAGAACTGTATCTTTATTATGGCATTTTTAGAAGGGGTATACATAGAGGGAGTGGTAATAAGTTGAATTACATCACAGGAAGGGGAGTGAGGAAAGCATTGTTTGAACATTACTCTCATGGGATTTGGCTCAAAGAGGGAATAACATACACATTCAATTGGTTATAGAAACCTATTACACTCTATAGGGAAGTAGTAGGGGAAAGGGGAAAGAAAAGGGAGGGGGGCTGATAGAAAGGAGGGGAGATTAAGAGAGGCAGAGGTCAGAAGCAAAACACTAGTGAGAAGGGAAAGGGTGAAAGGAAAGAGAAAAGTATTAACAGGGGTGGGTGGGAATAGGATAGAGAGAAAGTCACAATAATTAGAACTGTAAATGTGCATGGGATGAACTTTCCCAAAAAATGGAAGCAGATATCAGAATGGATTAAAAACTAGAATCTTATAATATGTTGCTTATAAGAAATACATTTGAAACAAAGAGATACACACAGAGTAAAGCTAAAAGGGTGGAACAGAATATATTATGTATCAGCTGAAGTAAAAAAAAGCAGGGGTAGCAATCCTGATCTCAGACAAAGTAAAAGCAAAAATAGATCTGAGTAAAAGAGATAAAGAAGGAAACTACATCTTGCTAAAAGGCATCATAGACAATGAAGTAATATCAATACTAAACACATATGCACCAAGTAGTATAGCATCCAGATTTTTAGAGGAGAAGTTAAGTGAGTTACAGGAAGAAAGAGGCAGCAAAACTATACTAGTGGGGGACCTCAACCCCCCCATCTCAGAACTAGATAACTAATCACAAAATAAACAAGAAGTTAAGGAGCTGAATAAAATCTTAGAAAAGTTAGATATGGTAGACCTCTGCAGAAAACTAAATAGGGATAGAAATAAATGTATCTTTTTCTTAGCAATACACAGCACCTACACAAAAAGTGAGTATGTACTAGGGCATAAAAACCTCACGATACAGTGCAGAAAGGCAGCAATATTAAATACATCCTTTTCAGATCATGATGCAATAAAAATTGCATGTAATAAAAGGCCATGGAAAGATAGACTAAAAATTAATTGAAAATTAAATAATCCTAAAGAATGAGTGGGTCAAACAACAAATCATAGAAACAATCAATAACTTCATCTAAGAGAATGACAATAATAAGACAACATACCAAAACTTATGGAATGGAGCCAAAGTGGTTCTTAAGGGTAATTTTATATCTCTAAATGCTTACATGAAAAAAATAGAGAAAGAAGAGATCAATGAATTAGGAATACAAATAAAAAAATGAGAAAAAGAGCAAATTAAAAATCCCCAATTAAATACCAAATTAGAAATTCTAACAATCAAAGGAGAGATTAATAAAATTGAAATTAAGAAAACTAGTGAACTAAAATAAAATTAAGGTCTGGTTTTGTGGGGGGAAAACCCCAATAAAATAGATAAATATTTGGTTTATTTTATTGTAAAAAAAGAAAGAAAACCAAATTACAAGTATCAAACATGAAAAGTGTGAATTCATCATCAATGAAGAGGAAATTAAAACAATAATTAGAGGCTATTTTGCCCAAGTGTATGCCAATAAATCTTTCACTCTAAGTGACATGTATCAATATTTACAAAAATCTAAATTGCCCAGGTTAATAGAAGAGGAAATAAAATACTTTTCAGAAAAAGAAATAGAACAAGTCATCAGTGAACTCCTTAAGGAAAAATCTCCAGGGCCATATGGATTTACAAGTAAATTTTAACAACATTTAAAAAACAATTAATTCCAATACTATATAAACTATTTGGGAAAATAGGCAAAGAAGAAGTCCTACCAAATTGTTTTTATGATACAAGTATGGTGCTGATACCTAAATTGTGAAGAGCCAAAACAGAGGAAAACAACTACAGACCAATTTCCCTAATGAATATAGATGCAAAAAGTTTAAATAAAATATTAGCAAGGAGATTACAACAACTTATCACAAGGATAATACATTATGACCAGGTGGGATTTATACCAGGAATGCAGGGCTGGTTGAATATTAGGAAAACTAATAAAAGTTGTCCATATCAGTAACAAAATTAACAGAAACCATATGATTATCTCAGTAGATGCAGAAAAAACTTGACAAAATACCACACCCATTCCTCTTAAAAACACTAAAGAGCACAGGAATCAATGGGGTTTTCCTTAAAATGATAAGTAGCATCTATTTAAAACCATCAGCAAGCATTATATGTAATGGGGATGAGCTAGAAGCATTTCCAATAAGATCTGTGGTGAAACTAGAATGTCTATTATCACTATTGTTATTCAATATTGTACTAGAAATGTTAGCTTTAGCTATAAGAGAAGGAAAAGAAATTGAAGGAATTAGAATAGGCAATGCAGAAACAAAACTATATAACTATTTGCAGATGATATGATGGTATACTTAGGGAATCCTAGAGAATCAACTAAAAAACTACTTGAAATAATGAACAACTTTAGAAAAATTGCAGGATATAAAATAAACACATATAAATCATTGACATTTCTATATGTTTCCAACAAAGTCCATCCTCAAGAGATAGAAAGAGAAATTCTATTTAAAGTAACTTTGGATGGGGCGGCCAAGTGGCGCAGTGAGTAAGAGCACCGGTGTTGGGAGACCCGGTATCGGTTCCAGCCTCAGATACTTAGCACCCACACAAAATAACTGGCCTTGATCAAGTTACTTAACCCCAATTGCTTTAAAAAAATAAAGTATCTGTGGACAATATAAAATATTTGGGAGTTTACCTGCCAAGACAAACTCAGAAACTAAGTGAACACAATTACAAAACACTTTTCACACAAATAAAGTCAGATCTAAATAATTGGAAAACTATCAGTTGCTCATTGATAGGTCAAGCTAATATAAAAATGACAATTCTACCTAAATTAATTTACTTATTTAGTGCCATACCAATCAAACTACCAAAGCATTATTTTATCGAGGTAGAAAAAATAATAAAATTAATTTGGAAGAACAAAAGGTCCAGAATATCAAGAGAATTAATGAAAAGAAATGCAAAGGAAGGTGGCCCAGTCATACCAGATATAAAACTGTATTATAAAGCAGCAATCATCAAAATTGTGTGGTACTGGCTAAGAAATAGAATGGTGTATCAGTGGAATAGGTCAGGTACACAAGAAACAGTAATCAATGACTATAGTAATCTACTATTTGATAAACCGAAAGACTCCATCTTCTGGGATAAGAACTTGCTATTTGACAAAAACTGCTGGGAAAAGAGTATGACAGAAACTAGGCATAGACCAACATCTTACACTGTATACCAAGATAAAGTCAAAAAGGGCATACAATTTAGACATAAACACATAAACTGTAAGCAAATTAGGAGAGCAAGAAATAGTTTACCTGTTAGATCTATGGAGAAGGGAAGAATTTATGACCAAATAAGAGAAAACATTATGAAATGCAAAATGGATAATTTTGATTACATTAAATTAAAAAGTTTTTGCACAAACAAAGTTAATGTAACCAAGATTAAAAGGGAGGCAGAAAGCTGGGAAATAATTTTTACAGCTAGTGTCTCTGATAAAGGCCTCATTTCTAAAATATATAGAGAGTTACATTTATAAGAGCACAAGTCATTCCCCAGTTGATAAGTGGTCAAAGGCTATGAACAGGCAGTTTTCAGATGGAGAAATTAAAGCTATCTATTGTCATGTGAAAAAATGCTCTAAATCACTATTGATTAGAGAAATGCAAATTAAACAGCTCTGAGGTACCACATCACACCTATCAAATTGACTAACATGATAAAACAGGAATGATAAATTTTGGAGGTGTCGGAAAATTGGAACACTAATTCATTGTTGGTGGAGTTACAAACTATCCAAACCACTCTGGAGAATGATTTGGAATTAAGTTGAAAAGGCTATAAAACTGTGCATACCCTTTGGTCTAGCAATACCACTACTAGGTCTGTATCCCAAAGAGATCATAAAAAAGGGAAAGGGACCCACATGTACAAAACTATTTAGAGCAGTTCTTTTTGTGGAGGCAAAGAATTGGAAACTGAGGGGATGCCCATCAATTGGGGAATGGCTGAAGAAGTTGTGGTATATGAATGTAATGGAATACTACTATTCCATAAGAAATGGTAAATAAGCAGACTTCAGAAAAATCTGGAAAAACTTGCATGAACTGAGGCTGAATGAAGTGAGCAGAACATTGTACACAGTAGCAGCAACATTGTATGATGACCAACTTCATTAGACTTAGTTCTTCTGAGCAATGCAATGATCTAAGAAAATTCCAAAAGACTCATGATGAAAATGCTGTCTACATCCAGAGAAATAACTATGGAGTCTGAATATAGATTGAAGCATGCTATTTTCTTTTTGTGTGTGTGATTATTTTTTGCTTTTTCTTTCTCGTGGTTTTTCCCTTTTGTTTTGATTTTTCTTTCACAACATAAATAATGTGGAAATATGTTTAATATGATCATACATGTATAGCCTGTATCAGATTACATGCCATGTTAGGGAGAGGGGAGTGGAGGGAGGGGGAAAATTTTAGAACTCAAAATCTTATAAAAGTAAATGCTGAAAACTAAAAATAAATAAATTAAATTTTTTTTTAAGTTAAAGTAGTCCAAGATAGTAAAATCTACATTTCTCATCTGGACTAATACTTTGAATTTTTATGAAGAAAAAATTGTGTTGGTGCAATAGCCCATGATAGTTGGGAAAGAATTGGGATGGGTTGGGGAGGGCAGTCTTAACTAAGCCCCTAATATGATACTAGGGCTTGAAAGTGGATCCAGGTGTACTTCAGGTCTTCAAGATAAAAGTCTGTTAGCATATTATATTTTGATAGGCATAGCTATCTAGCAGAAACTGAAAACAAGTTCTTTCTATTTTATTTTAGTGGTCAATGGGTAGGAACTCACCAACCTGAAAATGTGGCTTGGTTCCCAGTCCCAAAAATCAGACGACATCCTGTGCTGCTGATTACTTTCTCAATGGATGACAGCAGTTTCAGAGAATGGGTCCTGATGTGACTGTAAATACCAGCTGTAATGCCAATCACAGCAGCACACCTGAGGACTGCTGCTGAGAATAATTTTAAGTGTCTAATTGCATAGTACAATGAACTCTCTATTCAGAACTAAACTTTGTTTAATAAAGTAAAGCATAACATTCATAGCAACATCCTTAAGCAAAACATATCATTCAATATGTTTATATATTGTATATTGTATATATGTGCATATGTGTGTATGTGTATATATATATCATAACACTCATGTCATATAGCACATAGCATATATTATTGTATTCAATAGCCTTCCCCAAAATACTTGTTTATACAATCAGGGGGTCCCAGGCTAGGGTCTTCCTTATCACAACATATTATGCAGCATATATCATTGCATCCTCAAAATCAGGGGGTCCCAGGCTAGGGTCTTCCCTAGCACAACACATCCTTAAGGGGTAGCAAATTACCATCCACCCCTAGGTCACTGTAAGAACAATCTCCTTAATACCAAGTGTCCAAGTAAAGTCCTCTTTCATCTTAACTTGAGGTTGTCTTCCAAGTCCCGTGGCTCTTCCTCTGTGGGCTAAGTGCTCCCAACAATTGCCTGGATTCACACACAGGCAGCTCTCTGCTCCTGCTCCATGTCTCAGCTCATGGAGATTGTTCCACTCCAAGCTCTCCCTGCTCCTGTGCCATAGTAGGCTAGGGGGGAGGGGAGGGGAGGAGAGGGGATGACTCCTACCCACACCTTCTGCCTCTGGGAAAACAAAGATCAACAGAGCAACAACAATACTGACACACATCACTAACACTGTCATTTCAATTCGCCTCTAAAGTCTAGAGGCTCTGTATTAACACCTCAGTTCACTTTAATGGCTCTCAAAAGGGGCTTAAGCTAAGCTTCCTTCTCATGGGCAGGTCTCTGCCCCACAGACCTCATAGCTCTATTCACTTTCAAAGTTTAGAGGCTCCCTCAGTAAGTCTCTGCCATCAGAGTTCTTCTCCCAGCTCTTAGAGGTCTCTTCTTCTAATTTTCTTCTTCTCAACACTGACTTGCCCTCTCAATGCTGGCTCCCTTAATGTCTACTTTCTCAACACTGGCTCTCTATATACATTTCTACTTAGCATCTGATTGGCTAGAGCCCATATGTACATATCTGATTGGTTAGAGCCCACTTGCATATGTCTGTTTGGCTCAGCACATAGGTATGTAAGACCGAGGCTGGGAAACTGATAACTAAATAACACAAACAGCAAAAAACCCAACTTTGCTTGCTGTTACACCAGTCCAGTGTACATTCTACAGACCAGAACATACTATCCAAGATGTTTTTGTCATCTCAGACCTTCTGGCCACTCACTCTGGTAAACTAAAACTCATTCTCAGTCCACTCAGATAACTTAGCAGGTCTCTCTGAAAACAAATGCAATGTATTCATTGTATAGGCAAACTCCTTCTCTCTGGATCTCAATTTTATCTTCTGGAAAATCAAAGGGCAGAACTAGAGTCTTAGCAAAGAGCAGGCTCAATGACTTCAGTTAGCCAAACAATCTAGCTAAAAAAGGCTAGCTCAGTTCTGCCTCTGATTACCATATGACCTTGGGAAAGTCACTTAACCTCTTGAAGCTTGTGTTCTCATTTGTAAAATAAAGGGACCAGGGTTAAATAATTTTTAAGGTCCAGCCTAGCTATTTACTCTATGTATGACTTATGAACTAATGATCTAAGGAAGCCAAGAATCTCAGTCTTGCTTTATACACATACACACACACACACACACATATATACACATACATATATATATATATATAAATTATATATATATATATATATATATATATATATATATATATACATATATATATACCCCCTGTTCCAAAGCTATGAATATGACATAGTGGAAAGGTTATTGACAGGAGTCAAGAGGACCTATGTTCAGATCTCAGGTTCTCCATTTCCTGTTTGTCCTTAGGCCTCAGTTTCCTTATATATAAAATGAAGAATGTTGGACTAGGGCAGACCTATGATTTAGAAAAATCACTTTGGCATCTGAGTGGAAGATGGATTAAAATGGAGAGAGATGAGACTGGGAGACCAATATGAGAGCTAATTCAGTAACTCAGGTGAGAGGTGATGAGCACTTGAAATGAGGTGGTGACTATGTCAGCTGACAGCAGGAAATGTGGGAGAGATGTGAAAGTAAAACAATAAGATCTGGCAACAGATTGGCTGTGTGGGGTGAATGGGGAGTTGAGAATGAAACTGAGGCTTTAAACCTGGGTCTTTGGGAGGCTAATAAAAAGAACATTCAGAAGAGTTTGGTAAGGTCTGTTTCAGTTCCAATCTACAATCCTCTGACTTGTTTCTTCCAGCATTTGCATAGGCCCAATTTTTCATCCATTTGATTAAAATTAGATATTGCCTGATTCCCTTGTTCCGATCAGCCAAGTCATTTGTCCACTATTGATTGGCTGCTGTGATGGAGCTTCATTGAGTCACTCCTTGGTCCTATGAGTAGCTTTTGTGTGGATCTGTGCTACTTGGAAGCTCTATTAAAAACCCAGGACCACGATTGGCTCTTGGGTCACCTCAGCCAGGACCATGTGTTCCAAATGGTGCTTAGCCATCTCCTGGCTGCTGAATGCTTCAATTATATTAATTCTGCTATGCATTCCAGAATTTAGGATTTCTGGGACTTGAGGGTGATTGTGTGGCTGATTAGCACATGTTCCTGCCTTGCATTTTTCCCTTAATAAGCCACTTGATTTGACCAGTAAGTGGTGAGTGTGGGTGGTTTGTTTTTTGGCTCTATTCTGACAGCGAAAGGGAATCAGCAGGCAAATGAAATGAATCAACAGTATGACTAGGCAGGCAAAAAAATACTAATGGAGATTTTAGGCTGCATTCATGGACGTTTATTGTTCAGTGAAAGGGAGGTGACGATACTGTATGCTATAATCTGCCCTGAACAGATTGAAATCTGGAGTATATTGTGTTCAGTTCTTGGTGCCATGTTTTAGGAGGGACATTGACAAGCCAGAATGCAGTTGAAAGAGGATCAATGACCTTGTGACCCTATCATGAGTATTGGGTTCTCATAGGAGATTTGATGGAGAAAGGTATCAATCCATGACTGGTATCAAAACATATTTATTCTCCACACTTTACAAAGCCATTGTTTTGCAATTCAGAAATTAAGGTACAAAATTAGCAATGTCACGGTTTAATCCAACATTAACAGAAATAAGACAGGATTAGCTAAACTTTCATTCAGATCAGACAAACTATGTTGTCTACAGATTGCAATTTGGGGAAGTCACATGCTGTGCTCAATAGCACCAAGTGAGACAAAAATGTTAATCTTGCAGTGTTTGGGAGGCCTCTTTCTAACTTGGAAAGATGCAGAGAGAACTCCCTAAAACAATATGAACCATTCCCTTGCCATGGGCAAGTCTGGCACAGGAAAGCAGCTTGTGTTTAAGTGATGCTTGCAGAATTATAAAAGCATGTTGTGTTTGGCGTGCACTAGAGAACCTGGAAGATGTACAGGTAAGCTAGATGGGGTTTGGGGGCACAACTCATAAGCTTTCCACTTGATGCATACAATACTGGCATGGCAGCTCCCACAAGAAGAGATGGAACATGCTTGTGGTAACTCAGGTCATGTTTCTCCTTCATTTAAGGCCCAGCTCTGGTGCCACTTCCTTTATGTAGCCTTCTTTGATCCTCTGAGCTGGATCCTTTCTTCCTCAAAGTAGAGAATTCTTTTTCATGGTGCTATTTTGATCAGTTTCTGTTTTATATTATAATTTATCTGTGTACTTGTCTGCAAAGGAAGTGTGGCTCATTGGCTTAGGATATAGAATTTGGAATTTTTAAAACTTGGGTGGTGCAGTGAATAGACCACTGGCACTGGAGTCAGGAAGACCCGAATTCTGGTCTGGCCTCAGACACTTAACACAAAACTAACCATGTGACCTTGGGCAAGTCACTTAACCCCAATTGTCCCACCTTCCCCCTCCAAAAAGCAAAATCTAAAAAAAAACAACCAAATTTGTGGTTTTAAACTTTGCTCTATTACTATCTGTATATTTTAAACTTCTGTGCTTTGGGTTTTTAAACTTTACTGTCACTATCTGTGTATTTCAAACTTCTGTGCTGCAGTCTCCTTGTCTATAAATTAAGTGGATAGTGATAGTAGATTTAATGATCTCCAGGTTTCCTTTTAGTTGTAACATTCTAAATTTTACTTTTTCCCCTATCCTGGAGAGGGAAGAACTATTGTCCTAAAAACAATCCAAATTATTCCTTGACTAAATGTCTAGGAGTAGAGACAAAAGGAATAGTTTGGAAGTTAGCAGATCTTTGTTCTTATTTTTAGATATGTCATTTACTGACTGTGTGTCTTTGATCAAGTCATTTCTGTCCTCTGGATTTGTTTTTCTTTCTGAAAAATGAAGGAACTGGATGAGGTGGTCTCTAATTCCTTCTAGCTCTGAAATATGTTGGGGATACAGACCCAGTTATCTAGTGGACTAGTAAGTTATGAATGTACATTTTAATGAATGGGGGAAGATCTAGGAAATGAAAGTTTTAGAGTTTCAGACCTGTGAGGTCGGAGTGAGAGGATAAAATGCATGTAATTCTCAATTATTCACAAGATTGGAAGAGAAAAGTGGTATGAATAATCCAAAAGTTAGAAGAAATCTTGGTCATAAGATCTATAGCTGGAAAGAGTTGTAGAGATTGCTTAATCTAAGTCCTCACTTTTACAGATGAAGAAGCTGGGACCCAGGTTCAGTAATATTAATAGCTAGATAAAGCAATTGAAAGTTTGCAAAGAGCTTTACAAAGATTATTTCATTTTATCCTCACAACAATTCTGAGGTTTGGGTGTTATTATTATCCTCATTTTACAGTTAAGGAAACTGAGGTAAACAGAGTTTAGTGGCTTGCCCAGTTACACAGCTAGTAAATATCTGAGGTCACATTTGAACTCAGGTCTTCCTGATTTCAGGTCCAGTGCTCTGCACTATGGCGCCATCTAGCTACCCAAGGTCAAAGAAGTAGGGTATAGCAAATCCAAGATTTAACCAAGGTCTTCTGACTCTGAATCCAGCATTCTTTCTATGTAGGAAGAACGTAATTAAACATTAGAGGAGTGGAAACCCAGGGAAAAAAAGATATACTTGAAGAACCATTTGCCAGGAATCTCAAGAGAAGGTTGTGTCTTTCAAATAATCTGAGAGTGGAAATGTTTTGAATCCTGCAACCAAGAACCTCAACTATGACACACATTATAACTTCCCAATTTCCACAGCTTTGCTCATGTCATCTGTCCTCTGCACCACCTAATTCCTAGTAATTCGATCTTTTCAAGGAAGCCTTCTCCCTAGCTGGAAGTAATATTGGCACATTCTATTGTTCTTTTAAAACCATTATATTATGGCTGGTAGTATAATTACTCAGTAAATATTCCTAGAAATACTCATAGAATGTTAGAGCTTAGAAGGGACCTTGGAATATAGGAAAAACAGGCTAAAACTGGAAGAGACCTTAGAACACAGAATACTGGATCTGGAAGGGATTTCTGTGGGCCCCAGTTTTCTTCTCTATGAAATGAAGGGGCTGGATTAAATGATTATTAAGTTTTAAATCCCATAATCCTTTGACTTTAGAATATAGCTTGTAAGAGCTAGAAAGACTCTTGTAATTTAAATTCATTTCATGTATTTTTTTAATGGAGCTGGAAAGTACCTTAGAAAATATAGGATCTCAGAACTGGAAAAGGTCCTAGAACAGAAAACATAGAGGGATAGAGCTTAGAGACCATCTAGTCTAATCCCTTTATTTTACAGATTTTATTCCCCTTTTAGTAGACTGTAGATTCAGTAATAGAAGGGACTATGTCTTATTCATCTTCACATACCTGACAATTCCCAGTATATAGGTGCTTACTCAGATTAAGTGCTCCATAAATATTTGTCAAATGATTGAATTTGATTTTGGATGACATTATGATTTTTAGGAATACACATTTATTTTGCAAATATCTGGAAGAGTTAAATGTCCAAAAAGCAACAACTTATACCAGTGTTGCTATAAGCATGGAGGGTCTAATAATGGTCAGGAATATGCCAATGGGCAGGACTATACTCCTTAGTGGCAGGGGGCCAAACAAGGATTAAAGGCTGCTCACAGAATCTACAAAATGGATAATTAAGGACTGATCTTTTTAAAATAAATCCTTTTAAGAGAAATACAAGTGATCTCCTAAGGTTGATCACCTAGTGGAAAGGGCACTGAACTGAACTGGTTTAGCCATTGGCTAGTTGTGTGACCATGGGTAAATTATTCCTCTTTTCTGGGCCTCCTCAATCCTTAGCTTAGATTAAATCATCTCTAACATCTCTTTCAGTATTAATACTTAATGTTCTAAGGTTCCTTCTAGCTCAAATGTCCTGTGAGTCTGAGCTAATGTAGATGACTTTTGAGGTCCCTTGCAGATTTTATGATTCTATGAAATGTTTGCAGAAAAGAAACCAAGAATTAAATAGTTAAAATACAGAACAGCAAAAAGGCAGTTTGGAAGTTGACAGATTTGGGGGCACAAGGACCAGAGAAGGCAATAGCTATTCATGCATGGTGATCCTCAGGCTATATAAAACTAGAACCAGAAAGAACCTCATGTATTTCAAGTTTTGAAGAAAGAGAGATAGACTGGCAGTAAAGCAAGATGGAAATAACAAATGAAATGAGACTTTTGAGGGGACTTGATTAGAGGGGAACCTGTGCCTGGGAGGGGCTGAACTCTATAGGTATGGAGTACTATCGTTTGTCTTTGAAAGCCCTCACTGCACTCTAAACAGCCAGTTGAATGTGATACTGTTGATAAGCAGTTATTGAAGAGGGCAAGAAAAGAACCAGAAAAGTCTTCCCAAAACCAAAGCCACAAAGAAAAAGTCCTTTAAATAATGAAATTCATCTGGAGGAACAAAAAGTCAGGGATCTCAAGGAAAACAATGAAAAGAAAAAGTGGGACGGAAGGGAGACCAGCAGAACCAGATCTTAAACTATATTAAAAGCAGTTATTATCAAAGCTATTTGGTACTAGCCAAGAAAAAACGAGGTCTAGACCAACATGTCACACTTTATACTAAGATAAGCCCCAAAGGGATACATGACCCAGACATACAGGATACCATCCTAAACAGATTTGAAAAGCAAGGAATTAATTACTTTTCAGTATCTTTCAGATCTATGGATACAGGAAGAATTCAGGACCAAATGAGGGATAGAGAAGAACAGAGATGATAACATAAAATTAAAAAGTTTTTGTACAAACAGAACTGATGCACCTAAAATTATAAGGGAAGTAGGTAATTGGGGGGGGTGTAAAATCTTTGTAGCAAGTTTTTCAGATAAGGATCTCTTATAAGATTGGGTCTGGTGGTCTTGAGACCACAATTACAGTCTCCCTTTAAGGGAGGCTGTAGATTATAGAATTTATGCTTTGAGACCATTGTTATAAGATTATGTCCAATGATTTTGAGGCCATCATGATGGTCTCCCCTTAAGAGAGGCTATAAGCTTTTAAAACATGCTTATGGAGAAATACTGACAACAACAACAAAAAAACACTCATACTTGTGTGCCCCAAATAATATTGTCTACCATGAGCTTGTTTTTTTCTCCTTTATAACAAACCCCAAAATATTTTGCCCTGACCTCTGATATACATATTGACCAGTTCTAGGGAGGGAGGGAGGCACCCAAAATCAGAGTATAAGAACCCCATTCTCAGAAGAGCACTTTGTAATAACCCTCCCCTCCAGCAGGAGCATACCTTCACACTGGAGCTCCCCCTTCCTGCTGAAGGGACCTATGTCTTTGTGATCCCCAATGCAGCACCACCCTTATTTGAGATATTCTAAATGTTAGTGTGTATGTCTTTGAAAGACTGAAGAGTTTTGATCAACATAAGGATCAACCAGAGGTCCAAGGGACTGATAATAAAGTATGTACCCACCTCCTAATACAGAGGTGATAGACTCAGTGTACATGTGTGTGTGTGTATATACATACACACACATACATACACACATATATGTATTATATATGTATATTAATGAGGCTAATGTGGAAATTTGTTTTGCTTGACTATACATTTTTGTTCCAAGGGATTTCTTTTTCTTTTCCAGTGGGAGGGAGAAAAAATAGTTTTACTAACTGAAAAAAAAAATTAAAATAAAACAAAACAAATGTTAAAAAGAAAAAGAAGAAAAGGCCCTGTAGTCCTTTGGGAAATGGGGATGGAAGTAACCAGCATTAAATATTAGGAGCTCATTATTTAGAATGCCCCAGGAATTTTGCCACAGCTTTTCAATGGGATAGAGGGACAGCTGAATTCAGTGGAAACAACTTGTTTAGTTGTTTCAGTTATGTCTGACTCTTTGTGACCCCATTTGGGGTTTTCTTGGCAAAGATAATGGAGGGGTTTGCCATTTTCTTCTCCAGCTCATTTTACAGATGAAGAAACTGAGGCAAACAGGGTGAAGAGACTTGCCCAGAGTCACACAGCCAGTAAGTGTCTGAGGTCAGATTTGAACATATGAAGATGAGTCTTCCTGACTCCAGGCCCAGCAACTGTATCCACTATGCCAACTAGCTGCTCCATTTTATAGATGAGGATCCCTATTTTACAGATGAAGAAACTGGGGCAAACAGAAGTTAAGTGGAGGAGCACAAGGCTTAAAGACAGAGGACCCTTGTTTTAATCCTAGTTCTGTTACTTGCTGTGTAACTGGGCAAATCTTCTTACCCCTCTGAACCTCAGGTTCCTTTGATGTCCCCAATCTTTAAGAACTATATAAAGGCGGATCTTTTTAGAAGAGGTTGGGCTTACACATCTAGTCCTGTCAAAAAGGTAAGCATTCTGGAAGGCTTTGATCGTCACGGGCCTCCTGGAAACAGGGCTAAAACCATGCTTGTACTCCGCTGTCTGCAACCTCTTTTATGTCAATATATTCTGAGGCCCCCAGTGAGGTTGAGATGCAAGGAGAAACAATGCCGTGTCCTGGAAAGAACATGAGACTGGGGAGTCAGACCTGGGTGCTAGTCCCGCCTGTGGGGCTTTGGATAAATCACTTGTTCTCTCTGGGCCTCAGTTCCTTCCTCCATACATGAGAAGTTACATGGATAATCTCTAAGGTTCTTTCTAGGACTGACAGCATATGTTGCTGAGGTCATGTTTTCAAGCAGGAAGGATGCAAGGAGATATCCTGGAGTTCCTGTGAGTATATTCTTCCCCTCTGGGTTTGGCACGTATCCTCAAATGACTGACACAGCTTGATGGCTGACTAAACAGGAACCTTCCTGCTGCAAGGAAAAGGCCCCACTAGATGTTTATCGTTCCTCCAGCTGTAGCACCATCTTCATGATCATGAAAAGTGGAACTTAGGCTCCTTCTGGAATTAGCTCCTGGGATCACGATTGCAGGCTAATGGGTCCCTGGAGGAAGAACAAGAGTTTCCAGGAGGAGGTTAGAAGCAAATGCCATTTGAAGCAGCCATCATAGCTGGTCCTGGGGGGGTTAACCAGAGAGCCCCTTCCTTCCCTAGAACTGGACTCTGTTCTCTGGCCCCAGGACACTGTGACTTTAAACTCAGGCTCCTGACCTCTCATCTCCATTTTCTGCCCTGTTATAACTCTCAACCCCTGGGTATTCCTTAAAGCTGCCAAGCATTGCTGAAGAAAATATCAATGAATATACTATAAAGTTGTGTTATCCAACTTCAACTGGACCCTCACTGCTCCATGGCAAACCTTTTACCTGTCTTTTATTGATTCTTTTTCATATCCCCCAGAGCAGTTATTTCAAACCTTCTCCTTTCTCTTCAAGTCTCTGAGCCTATTCTCCCTATCACTAGCTGCCCTCAGAGAATGATTTGGCCTCATGCTTTACTTAGAAGATTGAGGCTATCCCACATTATTATCCCCCTCCAAACCCTTCCATTCTCCTCATCTTCAATGTCCTCACTAATCCTGTCCTTCTTCCTTCCAGTCTCAATGGAAAAAATCCCCCCCTCCTTATTAAAGCTAAAACTATACATTCAAACATGCTGTAAAGTTACACGCTCCATCCCATTCTGCTTTGAAATCTTCCTCTGTCAGTTACTTTTACCCTAAGTCATGCATCTTTAGTATTGCCCTCTTTACTGGCCTTCCTCTTCCCAAGCTACAAACATGCTTGCTTGGGTCTCCTCTTTGTTGTTGTCGTTCAGTTGTATCTGACTCTTCATGACCCCATTTGGGGTTTTCTTGGCAAAGATACTAGAGTGGTTTGCCATTTTCTTATCCAGCTCATTTTACAGATGAGGAAACTGAGGCAAGCAAGGTGAAGTGACTTGCCTAGGGTCACATAGCTAGTGAGTGTTTGAGGCTGGATTGAACTCATGAAGATGAATCTTCCTGACTCCAGGCCTGGAGCTCTGTGCTCTATGGCACCACCTAGCTGGGTTGCCTCTAGCCTTAAACAATGCCTTCCCTTATCTTGTTACCCTTTTATTTTTATTTATTTATTTATTTGCTTTTTGGAGGGAGGAAGGTAGGGCATTTGGGGTTAAGTGACTTGCCCAAAGTCACATGACTAGTTGTGTGTGTGTGTGTGTGTGTGTGTGTGTGAGGCCGCATTTGAACTCAGGTCCTCCTGAATTCAGAGCCAGTTCTCTATTCACTGCACTACCTAGCCACCCCAATTTTTTTTTTACTATTCAACTTGGATGCCAGTTCAATGAAGGCTTTCTATGACATCCTTGTTCTCTCTCTCCACTGCAATGGAACCTTGTAAGGGTTATGGGATTTAAAGATCTTCCATGCCTCATTGGACTTGCTGACGTAGCAGGAAGGGGAGGAGCAAGAGGAAGCGGAAGCCAAACTAGAGTTCCTGCGGTGGCTGGTGGTGGTGGCAACGGCGGCGGCAGCAGCAGCAGAGGCAGCAGCAGCGCAAAGCCCTTTTTGAGTTAGCCAGAATTTCTGCTAAGGACTCCTGCTGAGGACTGCCAGGGGCCGGAGCTGCTGGGAGCGCGCTTCCCGGATGCTGGGTGGTTGCTGTGAGTGGGGAGAGGAAGATCTTTGCCTGAGGTAGCCTGTTCTGTTTTAAAGGCTTGAAAATGTGGGTGCTTTCTACTTTATCTACCTGTGCCAATGTCATAACTACTCTGATGGCTTTCACTTTCTGGTTTTGGGACTCAGTCTTTTGGTATCTTAATAAATTTTCTAGTTTATTCCCCCATATGGCAAGCATGATGTATTTTGTGATGGATAATTATATCAGCATATCTGTAATCTCCATAAGCATTGTGAATATGGCATTGCTGATACATTTGGCGACCAGGATGGGATCACAAAATGTCAGGCCTCTATTTGGAAGCAGTGGGGCTTTAGAGGGAGAAATGGCTATTCTAGGATGGGAGGATTTGCCTTCTTCCTCTCTAGCCAGAGAATGGGCTAAAAGCACAGGGCCCTATGAAAACTGGGAACCAAGGCTAAAAGAGGGAGAACCTGGAGATTTGGAAAGATGTTTGAAAGCAATACCCATAGAACCAGGCAAAGAACTGGCAGGAGTGTGCAGGAGAGGCTGGGTGCTGCTAACAAGTTATCGCCTTATGTGTAAAAGTAGGGATAAGCTGCTGAAGGAAAGAGCTCAGATGGCTAGGGAGTCAGCTGGTTTGCCTGAGGATTCTTCTGTGTCACAGCACTCAGAAGACAAAACTGGAGGGACTCATGTGGTCCAGGAGCAAGCTACTGTTCATGTAGCTAAAAGGAAGCAAAAAACTAGCAGAAGGAATGTGCATGCAGCTTTTGTACAGGTTGGGCAGAGTTGCCCTGACAGCTTCCAGGAGAATGTGTGTGAGGAGAATGGAGCAAGGTTAGATGAGGAGTCCTCTAATGTAGAAGCTCTCCCCATACGAAGAAGAAGACAGGAGAACCCCCGAGGCAAAACAGAGTCCAGGGAGATAATTGAGGATTTCACTCAACAGGAGATCACTGATATATTGAGTAGATTTACCCAAAGAATGGGGGAGTCTTTAGTGTCTTGGATAGTAAGAATCACTGATGAAGGTGCCGGAGGAATAACACTGGACAATGAGGACTGTTTAAAATTCTTAAGTATCAGTCAGAATCCTTTTGTACACCAGGTTTTTAGGGATCACCATATACAAGGAGGAAATAACAAAACTAATCTTCTAGCTTTAGCTGCAGAAGGATGCAAAAAGCAATATTCAACTGAATCTATGTGGCCTAGGGGAGACAGACCCTGGTACTCAGAGACTGTATGAGAAAACTAAAGGAGGAGGTAATGAAAACTGCTATCTTGATTGGAGATGCAAATGCATATTATGATACCCCCCTAGGAGTTCCTCATAGAAATATCATAGTGAAGACGGCTCCTCCTACATATAAGCACCTAATTCTGACTCTATTAATTGGAGAAATAGGGCACCCTCTTTCAGAGGTGCTGGATAAGATTTCATAATTAAGCGATTTAGGGGAATGGGAAAAAGACAAATTGCCTCGAGAGAGAAGAGTAAACAGCCAGAGGATTCAGAGAGAAAATAGACCCACAAGAAGGGAACTGTTTACTGCTCTTTTAAGAGCTGGGGTGGACTTTAGAAGAATAGATGGTATTCCAACTGAAGAGCTGCATAAGCTGTGACAAGAAGGGGTACTTAGCATTAGAATGAACAGGGAAGCAGGAACCACCCCTGCAGGTATTTCTGAATCTGAATCTTTGTATCCAAGTTTGCCCCACCTTCAGGGGGAATAGGAGATAGGCCAAGCCCCAGCCCAGATAAAAGAAATAT
>NW_027187368.1:12256022-12288404 GCF_028583685.1 Petaurus breviceps papuanus | reverse complement strand
TGTATTTTGTGATGGATAATTATATCAGCATATCTGTAATCTCCATAGGCATTGTGAATATGGCATTGCTGATACAAACCTCCAACAGCACTTAATCTACTCTCTTGAATCATACTGTTTGTGTACTTGTCTTTCCCGGGTGATAAGCTCCTTCAGGAGAGCTTTGAGGATACAGGATCATAGAAACCAAGGAAACAGAGTACATATTATATCTCTTTGTGTTCCCATGCTGAGCCTCTTGTCCTGTACAAAAATGACAATAAATGTTTGTTGATTGAATGAATAGAGAATAAGTTGGCTATTGTCTTGATACCTGGTGGAAAACTTCCTAAGTGCTTCCTCTGAAGAAGATGGCAAAGTCCAGCTACTCTGGGAAGCCTTCTGGGATTTCTCCCATTCACAGTGCTCTCTTTCTTTCTTCTCTGAACTGTCATGTCAATACCATCCAACTCAGAACTGAATTAGATGTTCTCTAGAATGGCAACTATTTATTGCATATGTGGTGAGATAGCTTGATGCAGAACAAAGAGCTCTAGTTTTGGAATCGGGAGACCCATATTTAAGACCTGACTCTTCTATTTACTAGCCGTATGATCCTGGACAGGTTATTTCCTGTTTCTGGACCTCAGTTTTCCCATCTGTATTAGTCTATGCTCTGTCTCCCTGACAAGTTTTGGAGACTATAAAGTACTCTAGAAATAGAAGCTATTGTATATTGTGGATTTTAACTCCTTTTTTGACACTCCTACTCCAGGGACCTTATCTTTCCACTATACCAGGCTGTCTAGGTGGGACCAGACCCTTCCTTTTGTTTTATAGAGCCTTGAGGACTCACTTGGCTGCCTCCATCTTTGCTCTGATTTCCTTCCTCTTTTTCTCATCAATGGGATAGAAGCAGAAGATAGTCAGGCCAATGATTAACAAGGTGATAGGAACGGGGGCCATGAGCACACGGAGAATCAGTTTGACCATATGGTTTGGCTCACAGCTTCCAGCTTGATAGCCTGCAAAGCTAAACACACAGTAGAGAGTTATGATATTATGCCCAAGGACATCCCTGTGGATCAACTTCCATGCTATCTGCTGCATGGCAATAATTCAGGGGTGGGAGGAGGAAGAAGTAGTCAGTCAGAACTCATATTAAACCTTTATTCCTCATCCCTCCACCAAAACAGGACTGAGGCTTTATAGTAATGCTCCCAGTATCCTAGCATTTTCCTGAAGCCCTTCTTACCTCCCTGCCACCTCTGGCTACATTCTCTCTTTGGTGACCTCTCCTCCCTTTATTTTCCCATTCAAGGTCACCCATCAGGATAAAAACATACAGCGTGGCTTGGGACAGATCTTGTGACCTTTAGGATTGGTCTAGGTCTTACTTTCCCCAAGGAACATCCATGGATCCTGAAACCCCCTTAGGGATACCCTAACCCCTACTAACCCCTAGTGACAGGCCCAGACCTTTCACATCCACAGTAATAACCTTCTAGGGCCATCATTGGGAAAGCTTAGATCTCTCATTTCTTCTAGGAACACCTCAGATCTTTCATCCATTATAGGGAAAGCCCTGAAACCTCACACCCAAAATTCACAAGTGAGCTGGCAAATCCCCTCATAAGAGTTACTGGGGTTTCAGTGCTCCCAGGACCTGTCAACCAAATGTAGCCATCTACCTGGGTGAGGAGGAGGGGTATGCCAAAACAGCTGCTTCACAGAGAGAACCAAAGGTGCCCTTGTTAAACCAAATCACAACAAGAAGAATAAAGCAAGCCCTACTGTAAGCTCATGGTAGAGATCCCCAGGGCCAGACCACCTCCAAACTTGTTGACAAAGATGTAGAAAGAGTAGAAGAATGCCTCCAAGTTCTGGCAGCTGGGATTCTTTAACTGGAAATCATCTATGGCATCTGGGAGCATGGACCTATAGAAGGGAAGGCAAGACTGGAAGTAGTGGAGATGACTTGTTTGCTGGGTGAGGTGACTTACTAACTGGTCATTTCCCTTCTCTGTGTCTCAGTTTTCAAAACGAGGTTAGAAAAGATGGCCCTTTCTAGTTCTAAATTCTACGATATGTGCTCACCTCATCCTACATTTTTGACTTAGGCAGTGCCAAAGAAGTCTGGCAAGTCAGACAATGCTCCCCTGCCCCCTGCCCTTGAAGACAGCATGCTTTCATAGAAAGAATGAAGATTATGATGCTGCCACACATTGTTGTTATGCCCTCATATTTCACCCTCCTGAGTTTCTGTTTCCCCACTATTACTTAGAATTATGTATTATTGGCAGTGAATGGAACCCCAAAGATCACCTCCTTTAACCAACCCTTTCCTCTTAACAGATGAGAAAACTATGTGTCAGAGGAGGGTCACAAAGTGGTTCAGTGGCAAAGCTAGAACCCAAAGGCAGAACTCCTGATTCCCAGGTCAGGGCCTGTTCTGGCTTGTGTTAGGAAGTAAGCAGCAGCCTTAATTTAGGAAGAGAGTGGTGCTAGAGTGATGAGGTCTCTTAGTAGCAATGAGTGTTTCCATGGTAATAGTCTCTTCCCAGACATCTTCCCTCTTTCCAGGCCCCAAGTGTACTTCCCTTGCCTTAAGATGCCAGAACTGGTTAGATTTAGTACTGGTAACGATAGCCCTTAGACATAACTCCCAGAGGTCAATTAGTAGGGAATCCTTTCTAATATATCTGATTCTCACACTATACAACAAGGTATTTTTGTGTTGCCAAGACTGAAACTCTGTGACCTGAGGCCAGCCACTTTACATTCTTGGGCCTCAGTTTCCTCCTTTTAAAAATGAGGGGGTCAGCCTAGACCAGTGATTCTTAATATTTTTCCCTTTGGTAACCTGGTGAGGTCTGCAGACTCCTTCGCAGAATGTGTTAAATGCATAAAATAAAATACACAGCATTACGAATATCAATTGTGTTAAAATACAGTTATCAAAATATTTTAAAAAACCAAGTTCATGGCCCCCAGATTAAGAACCCCTGCTCCAGACGATCTTGAAGGATCCTGTGTTCCATGTGTTAGGCTCTTTTCAAGATCTGGTCTTCTGTTTTATATTCTTAGAGCCCTTTTCACCTCTAATGCTTTCTGACCCCAGAACATTTTCCGTTCAATTTCGGTGAATCCTTTCTCAATGCAGCCCTGATCCTGACTCTGCAGTACAAAAGTCTCCCTTCCTCCTGCCACCCCACTCCCATCTCCTTTGGAAGACTAGGAGCAGTCTTGGCAGGAGCCCATACTCACCATGGCAACAAGAAGAGCACGGCTGTGCTGCAGCCCACTAGGATCATGGTGAGAGCAAAGGTGAGGAAGTTATGTGTCACTTGGACGAGAATAATGAAGGCTGGGATGATGAGCTGGAGATCAAAGTCAGTAGAGTAGGGGACAGTGAGATGGAAGGCAGCAAAGGGGGAGTTCAAAGGAATAGCACTACTGAACATGGGGGGAAGGGGAAGAACTGTGTCCTTTTCTCTCCTCTGCCACCGGGTTTGATCCCAGGCAGACTCCCTGGCAGGCAGTGTGGAACAATGGAAAGGGCAGTCCATCTAGAAGCAGAGCTTCTGGGTTGGAATCCCAGCTCTGTTTGTTGCTTACTTCCTAGCTGACTTCTCTTGGCTTCAATCTCTTCCTCTGTAAAATAAGGAGGTTGAACTACCTGACCTTAGGGCTCTGAATCTACAATCTTATGGTGTCTAAGGTCCCTTTCTGATCAGAAGACTTGGGTTTGAATCCAGGTCCTGACATTTTGTTTGCTCTGAATCCTTTTTGCCATTCATTTGCTCATCTCTGAGCTTCAGTATCCTCATTTGTAAAACTCAAATAATATTGTATGTTTATACCTGCTCCTCAGGGGTTTTATGGGGAGCAGGTTTTTTGCAAACTCTAAAGTCCTGCTGGGACTGTTAGGTGGCACAGTGGATAGAAAGCTGGGCCTTGATTGAGGAAGACCTGAGTTCAAATCTAGTCTCAGACACTAGCTGTGTGAACCTTAGGTTAGGCAAGTCATTTAACCTATGCCTGCCTCTGTTACCTCATCTATAAAATGGGAATAATAATAACACCTACCTCCTAGAGTTATTGGGAAGATAAAATTAGATAGTATAAAGCAATTTGTAAACTTAAAAGTGCTATATAAATGGTAGCCATTAGTAGAGAAATGTGAATTATTATAGTCCTTGATCCTATAACTTTGTTTCCTAAGCCAAGGCTTCTTCTTGTGACTAAAAGGGAAATGAGAAAGTTCTTCTTCCTCTATCACTTACTTGTTGTGTGACCTTGGGCAAGCTGAACAATCTGTCTAGATAATCTTTTAAGCTTCCTCTAGTACTGTTTCTCTATGTCTATGGAGCTGAAATAGGTAGTTCTCCCTACAGGAAGGATCCCTGAAGTAATAAGATTCCAGGAATGGAGGAGCCAAAGGATCAGGCACAGAAAGCGAGCTCAGTTTTGGTTCCTTCCCCCAATTTGCATTTCCCCCACCTCCTTGAAGGGTGTATGGAGTCTTGGCCAGAAACATCACAGAAGGTCAGCAGGCAAGGCCCAGTGGAATTAGGAAAATTAGCCAGGAAAGCCCAGCAGACTTACTGAAAACCCAACAAAAACTGCACTTTTCTTCCCAAACTTCACCAGGAACCATTGCCAGAATGGAATAGAGAGGGAGGCTACCACCTGAGGAAGGAAGCAGAATGGGCAAGAATTAGTACTGGAGCTTAGGAGCAGAACAGGAGGAGGTCAGGGCTGGAAAATTAGGTCATTACAGATTAGATCACAGAGTGAGTTAGTTAATACAGCAAAGTTGGGATCAGAACTCGGGTCTCTTGACTCTCAGTCCAGCACATCTTCTGAAGTGCTAGGATAATTTAAACTAGTGCCTCATTTGCCTAGAGGAGAAAAAAGGGATGGGAGATAAGTTTAGGCCTTAGCTTTTGGAAGAAGGAGAAGAAGAGAAGAAAAAGTTGTTTCAAATAATAATAATGTTTCAAAGAAGGAGGAGAAAGAAGAGGAAAAAGAAGAGGAGGAGAAGAAGAATAAGAAGGGGAAGGGGAGGAGGAGGAGAAGAAGAAAGAGAAGAAGAAGGAGAAGAAGAGAAGAAAAAGTTGTTTCAAATAATAATAATGTTTCAAAGAAGGAGGAGAAAGAAGAGGAAAAAGAAGAGAAGGAGAAGAAGAATAAGAAGGGGAAGGGGAGGAGGAGGAGAAGAAGAAAGAGAAGAAGAAGGAGAAGAAGAAGGAAGAAGAAGAAGATGATGATGATGATGATGATAGATGATAGATGATAGTTGGCTTGCCATAGATGGTGATCCAGGTTAGTACTGGTTAGACATGGGAAAAGAACTAGAAAAGAACCATGTCACAAAAAACAGAGAGGAGAGAGGCTATTTCTTTATTTTTTGTGGGTTTACAGTAACAGAATATTTGAGATCTATACAGCTATTTTACAAATGTTAACATTTAAAATGTTAGATTGTATTAAACATAACATTTAATAGCTAAAAAAAAGAAAAGTATACAACATGACTAATGTGAAATGTTCAATATGAATGTATATGTAGAGCCTATGTCAGATTGCATGCCATCTTGGGGAGGGGGAAGAAAATTTAAAATTCAAAATCTTATGGAAGTAATGTTGAAAACTAAAATAAAATTAATTTAGAAAAAAAAAGAAAAGGAGGGGAGGATAAGAGTAAGGAATGGGAGAAGAGAAGGAAAAAAGAGAAAATAGAGTAGAGACCAGGTAGAGTTCAAGTGTTCCCTGGCCTAGGTGGTAAGAGGTACCAGGGCTATACCAGGCTCTCCCTTTGAATCAGAATCTACTCTTCAAAACAAGAACTTGTAGTTCTTCCAAGGCCCAGCTCAAGTTCCATTTCCTCTAGAAGTTTTCTCTGACCAATCCTGTTCCCCCACAGACAATACAAATAATACAAATTTGGCTAAAATAAGTACAGAAGAGCACACAGTTCTGAGGTTAGATGATGGAGGGATTATTTCCAGCTGGGAGATGGAAGATTGGATGGGATGAAAATGGGGAAAGTTTCATGGAGATGACAGCATTAGAGCCGAGTCTTCAAGGATGGGTAGAAAGTAAATAGAAATTGTTAAAAAATGGTTATCAGTAATATTAGTAACTCACATGTCTGTAGCACTTTAAAGTTTACGAAGCACTTTTCTGACAACAACCCCGTAGGATAGGTTCTGTATCATTATCTGTGTTTCATAATTGACGAAACTGAGGCCCAGGGAGAAACAGCTAATCCAGGTTCATGTATAACTGGTGTTGAAGCAAAGATCAGAACCCAGGTCTCCTGAGGTCAGGCCCAGTGTACTTTCTTTGCCCTCTGTTATGTAAACGTACTTTTTAGAAGTATATACGTTTAACACATTAGTTTCAAAGATGTCCTGCTTGACTATTTATTCCTTTGAACTTTCTATTCTCAGAATTTAAAAGAATGCTTCAGTAACATTCTTCTTTTTTCTGGCATCACTATCACCATTCCCCACCCCCACTTCCAACCCTCCCCCCAAACCAACCAAATCAACCTCTCTTACAATAAATAAGCATAAATCAAGAAAAAAAAATTTAAAAAAATTTTTAAATACATTGGCCATGCCTATAAACATAAATCTCTTTCTGCACCTCTAGTCACTTCTCTTGTCAGGAGATTATATCATTCATCCTGTGGATTCATAGTTGGTCATTTCATTGATCACTGTTTTTAAATCTTTCAAAGTGGTTTTTTTCTTTACAATGTTACAGTAATGTATAAATCGTTCTCCTGGCTCTACTCTCTTCATTCTGTATTAATTCATAAAAATCTAACAAAGTTTCTCTAAATCCACAACTTTTGTAATATTTTAGGGCACAATAATATCTCATTATATTCAAGGACCATAATTTATCCACCTAGTCCTGAACTGATAGGCACCCCTCTAGTTTCCAGTTCTTTGCTACAATAGAAGGAGCTGTTAGAAATATAAATATATAAAACACCCACACATATACATATATTACTGCCTTTCTTTTATCTCCTTGTGACATATGGCTGGTAGTGGCATTATTAGGTCAAAGGACATAGACATTTTGGTGACTTTTGAGGCATAGTTCCAAATTGCTTTTTGCAAGGTTGGAGCAATCCACAGTTCCATAAACACTACATTAATCTGCCTGATTTCCTACATCCTCTTCAACAACTGTCACTTTCCTTTTTTGTCATCTTTGAAAATTTGATGGGTGTGAGGTGGAAACTTAGAGTTGCTTTAATTTTCATTCCTCTAAGGTGTCAAGATCATAGAAGGAATTTGGTAGGATCCCTTCTTGGTCTATTTTTACAGTTTACGCAATATTGAAATTAATTGCTCTTTGAATATTTGATAGAGCTTGATTTTAAACCATATGGTCCTGGTTTTTTTTTTCCCCTTTGGTAGTTAATTAATGGCTTGTCTAACTTAAAAAAAAATGACATTGAGCTACTTAAAGTTTCTACTTCTTATTCAGTTAATCTGAATATTTTATGTTTTTATAAACATTTCTACATTTTATTTATCAATTTTGTTAGCAATTAATATGGAAAATACTTACTAATTATTTCCTCTTCATTTGTTATGAATTGTCTTTTTTCATTTTTGAAATGTGTGATTTGTAGGGGTGGCTAGGTGGTTCAGTGAATAGAGCACCCGCCCTGGAGTGAGGAGGACCTGAGTTCAAATCCGGCCTCAGACACTTAACACAAAAAACTAGCCGTGTGACCTTGGGCAAGTCACTTAATCCTTATTGCCCTACCTTCCCCCCTCCAAAAAAAAACCCCAAAACCCCATAAAAATAGAAATGTGTAACTACTTGCTCTGTTTCTTTTTCTTGTTTTGTTTTGTTTCTTCTTTCCCACTGATCATTCCATCGGTTATAATCCTTCTTTACAACCTGACTAATGATTAATGTGAAGATATTTGTAGATCCTATATTTGAGCGTATGCCATCATGACCAGGTTTGGGTGGAGGGGGAGAAAATTTGAAATTCAAGGGACTGTGGAACTGAATGTTGTAAACTAAAAGTAAATAAACAAATGAATTAAAATAATAAAAAAAAAATAGAAATGTGTGATTTGATTTTCTACTCTCACTTAAAAAATCAGGTTAGCTAATGTTAACTTTTTATTAGCTTTTTAAAAAAGTTCCTAATTTTATTTATCAATTTTTTTTTGCTTTCAACTTAATCTTTTTTTACTTTTAGAATTTTTAGTTCTTTGAGTTTGTTGTTCTTTAGGTTTTTTTTCTTTTTAATTTAATGCTCAACTTGTTGATCTGTTATTTCCCTCTTTAACTGATAAAAAGCTTGTAAAGATAAATGTTTCCCTTAGTGATTTTTGGCTGCATCCTAAAAGATTTAGAATGTTGTCTAATTATCATTTTCTTTGATGAAATTAACTATTGTTTCTATGATACTTTTTGACCCACTAATTCTTTAACATTAAATAATTCAGTCTCCACTTAAATTGTAATCTTTAATTGAAAGGCTCTTTATTGATTACGATTTTATTGCATTATAGTCAATGGATGCTTTTGTGAATTTATGAGGTTTTTATGCTCTAACATATGGTCAGTTTTTGTAAGGGCGGCATACAGAATTGAGAAATATATATATATATATTTATAAATAAAAAATATATATAATATATATTATAAATAATATATATATATATTCCTACTATTCTATTCAGGAATTTCCAGAGATCTATAATTTCTAAAATTCTATTAAGGTTCTTAACTTCTGTCTTGTTTTCTTTTTTGTTAGATTTGTCTAAGTTTCAAAGGTTACACTGATGTCCCCAAATACTATAGTTTTGCTAGATATTTCTCTCTGCGACTTAATTAGCTTTTTACCTAAGGACTTAGATGCTATGATATTTAGTGCATATATAGTAAGTGTTGATATTATATATTTGTATGTGGTGCCTTTAGGTATTATGGAATTTCTGTTTATTTTAACAATATATATTTTTATTATTGTCTTGTCTGAGATAATAAATGCTATTCCTGATTTTTTTTGCCCATATATTAACTTCTACTCCTCTTTAAGCCTATGTGAATGTTTCAAGTGTTTTTTTTTGCATAAAAAACATATAGTATTTTGCTTTCTGAATTTATTCTACCCCCTTCCATTTTATGGATGAGATCATCCCATTCATATTCATGGCTGTGATTGTTAATTGCTTATTTCTCTTTATCATATCATCTTATTGTTTTCCCTTTCTTTGCCCCCTCATTCCTGTTAACAAAGACAGTGATGAAAGAGAAGTAATATGATCAACACTAATGATCTGTAACTGAAGAGATCCATTGCCTTACTTGTACCTCTCTTTTCTTCCTCTTGCCCAGACTCTGATAACTAATTCTTTCCCTTCCTTTCTTTCCTTTTAATCCCCTTTTTATGATCAGAACACCAGTGTTTAAGTTTCTTTTGGCTGTTCCTGCTTTGACTCTACCCTCTCCCATAAATTGCATTCCCCCTTCTGCATTTCCCAATCTTTGCTTATTTCTCTCTGTGTGTCTATTGGGTTAGCTCTCCTTTGGCTTAGATAAGCATCGAGTTCATGTGATGCCCACTTTTCCCATCCCCTTCCTCCACGCTTGTATATTCTTCTCAAGAACCCTAATTATAAAAAAGAGAAAGTTCTATTACCCCTTTCCTCATTTCTTCTCTAGTATATTCCCTTCTACCTACCTTTTTTCCCCTCTTAAGACTATCAAAACAGCACAAAACCACCTCCAGGCCATCTGTTTTATTTAATTCCAATAAAGCCATAGCTTTATTTAAGCTCCTGGGGTTCTAAAAGGACACTTGTCTTTATGTATCCTATTAGAATGTAAGCATGTCATCATCATTTAGCCCCTTTCAATTACTCAAATATATTTACCTTTCTAGGTTTCTCTTGACTCCTGTGTTTGCATTTCAAAGTATCTACTCTGCTCTGGTCTTTTCATTAGGAATGCTTGAAAGTTTTCTATTCTATTAAAACTCTTCCCCTCCACTTTTAGAATTATAATCAGTCTTGTGTCAGACTCCACCCCATTCTGTACTTTTAGAAGGGATGATAAGGGCTTGTTTGATCCTGACCTTAATTGCCTGGGCCACTAGTTTCTTCTATTTTTCCCAGTATGCCTGTGCACAGAATGCTGGCCAGTTTCAGGCCCCTGGGATCATCTGTGTTCAGAGCACAGAGGTTTTCAGGACCCTCTAGAACATCTTGCATCAGATTCTTGTATACTTCCAGCTTTTCAGGGAGTCATAGTCAGAGTGGGTTTCTGATCCTCTTGGCATTTCGCTGTTCAAGCATTCCAGGCTTCCTGTCCTCTGGTACAAAGGATTGCAGACTTCAAGGTTCTCTGGGATATCTGGTCAGAGTGGGCTTCTACGGGCTTCTGCACCCACCCCCTCTTCTGCCACACCATGGTCAGAGTTCTGCCTGCTTTTGTCCCTGATCCACAGTTATAGTGATGTAGGATTCAGAGGCCCCTTTGACTTCTTCATCTACTCATTCTAGGTTTCTTGCCCCTGAGTAAAGAATGCTGTAGGCTTCAGATACAAGGACTGTCTTACTATTAGATCTGTATTTCTTGTGCTTTGCACACAGCAAATAGTTAATAAATGTTTTCTCATTCATTCATGTGTCTCTGGAATGTCTCTGGTCAGAGAGTTTGGGAGTTTCCAGCTTGTCTACTCATATTAGTGTTAGTTTCCCTGGCAGAGGGCTGCTAAAGACTTCTGGTTGTCTTTTTATACAATTTAGGGCTGGGCGAAGGCACTTACTTCTTTTTTTTTTTTTAAAGCAACTGGGGTTAAGTAACTTGCTCAAGGTTATACGGCCAGAAGGCACTTACTTCTTGATCATTATTCAGTCTTGTTCTATTTTACATCTTTGCTGAAAATGCCATATGAACTTGAATTGTCCAGTACACTTTCAAAGACCACACACTTCTCTAATGTACCAAAAGTGCTTTGACAACTTTAAAGTGAAATATAAATGTCAATTATTATTCCACTCCAGAGAGTTCCCAGGAACGACTGAGAGTAGGTCCTTTGAGAGGATGTGAATCTCCTTCTCAACCCAGACCCATTTGGAAATTCCTAGCTGGGATCCAGACAATGGGGGAATAGGCCCACCCAGATTTTCCCCCAAATAACAAAACTTTGTACCAGTAGGATGAGTAACAGGTACTGGAAGCTCCCAGCAAGACCAGCAGCATGGGTGCAGAAGAAGGCAAAAATCCCCTGGGCCATCTGTGGGAGGGAAGGGAGACTGTCTTCAGGCAGATCCAATTACTTACAGGGCTAGAGGAGCTAATAGGGGAAGTTAAGTATACTGGGTTGGCTCAGTCTCCTTCTCAAAAGATTCCATGGAGTTTCTGAAGAGGAACTTGAAACTGAGGCAGCAATATCACGTAGCAGAAAGGATATTTGGACTTGGCATTGATGCCCATCTCTGACATGTATAACTACTTAACTGTCAGCAAATCACTTCACTTCTCTGAACTTCCTTTACCCCAACTATAAATCAGAGAAGACATACTCCCTGGTAAGACTGTTATGAGGAAAGCATGTCATTAACCTTAAATTGCTATATAAATATTAGTTTTTATCAACATCCCTCATTTCATAGAAGAACAATGATTTGTCATTGGTGACCAAGTGAATTATTGGCTTGGCTAAGAGTAGATCTCAGGTCTCCTGGGCTTTTCTCATGATAGTATAATGAAATCCAGCTGTGGCCAGGATGGGGTGGGAAGGAGAAGACAGTAAAGTATAGAATTGGGATCTAGGGTTCAGTTTTAGTCTTCTCCACTCCAGATAGGATTTATAGGTATTAGACTCTAAAGACAATCCAGTCCAACCTCTTCATCTTAAAGATGAGGAAACTGAGTGCCAGAGACATGCCAGTGACTCAGTTTAAGGTCACAAAGGTAGTAATTGGCAAAGCTGGGATGTGAACCTAGGTCTTCAGAGTCCAAACCCAATGCTATTCCATGATACTAAGCTACCTTTCAAATTCCCCCTACTCCTGGTTCAGTTAGAGTCCACACTTCCTAACCTCTTGGACTCCTGCAAGGCCACTGGTCAGTCTCAGCAGACCCTGTCCTTTTACCTGGAATGCCATGGAGACAACGAAGAATCCACTTAGGAGGAGCATGTAGGGCTTGTGGCCCATGATGGTGAACAGGCTGTAAACAAATGGAAGTCTGGACTGGTCCAAGGTGCTGAGCGGCCCTGCAATGAAAGGAGTCAGGTAAGGGGGCTGACCCTGCCGTGGGCTGGCCTTTGTACTCATAGGCACAGGCTGGTTCCCTGGAATCAGGGGGCTGCTAGCCTTTCTGACTGACTTTACCTGTGAGCTCTCTGTTCCCTAATTTTTTTCCTAAGCTTTATTTCTGGACTCCTCCTTTGCTTGATCACATTCTTGTCTTGTATCATATTTATCTGTCTGTGTATGACTTGTGACTCACTATTAAGATTATAGACTCTGAAATTAGGGACTATGTCATTTAAAATTTTTGTAACCTCAGTATTTAGCACTTAGTAAGGACTTAAATGTTTCTTTTAATTGAATTGTAGAATCTGAGGGCTTCTTGACTAAGGTTCTAAAAAAGTGATAGATGGTGGGGAAAGAAGGAGAAGGTAGAGTCACCTGAGATGCAGGGGACCCACAAGTCTGGGGGGGTAGTCAGAGGAGGGCAAGAAGGTAGGAGAAAATAGCAAATGAAAGGGAAAGGAGCAGGAACCGATGAGTGAGAAATGAGGCGAAGCCAGAATGTAACAGAGAAAGGAAGACATCTTTAGACTGAGGGCCTAGGGATTGGCAATCCAGGAAGACAAGGGCCTAGAGGGCCATTCAGCTTGAGTTAGGGTAGGAAACTAAAGAACCTTCTTCAAACTTTCCTACAACTTTTAATCTGCATCCTGATCCCATCTGACCTTGTATCATTTTGTTGTTGTTGTTCATGACTCTTCATGACCCCACGTGGGGTTTTCTTGACAAAGATACTGGAGTGGTTTGCCATATCCTTCTCCAGATCATTTTACAGATGAAAAAACTGAGACAAACAGGGTGAAGTGACTTGCCCAGGGTCACACAGCTACTAAGTATCTGAGGCCAATCAGGAAGAAGAGTCTTCCAACTCCAGGCCTGGCACTCTGTCTACTGTGCCACCTAGCTTCCCCTAACTGGCATCATACTTATTTCTGTTTCTGTTGATGCTTCTATTTGACTCCAGGTTCTGTGATGGCAGGGGCTATGTCCCTTTGCTATCTTTTCTCCCTAATAATAAGCACAGGGCCCTGCACACACCTGCCACTGGATAGTTGGTTGGTATCCTTTGTTCTCAAAGAGGACCAAGATGACATCACTATGCTAGAGTCAAGTTACAATGCATCTGACTGTGGCCAATGAGACCAGTACAAGTTCAGAATGCTCTACCACAGGTTGGGCACAAATAATCCATGGAAACATTTGGGGGTAGATTCTCTAAATTTGTACATCTCACTTTCTTTTGATCTCCTGAAATTCTGCTTCGCCCACGGAGCACAGTGCCTTCTCTGATGTGGCATACTGGGCAGCCTTTTGCTAGCACCTCCCATATCATGCAATCAGTTTGACTGCCATTTGATAAATTCCCTCAAGTGGGCAGTTCCTGCCACAAGACCTTATCAGATGGCCAAGGGGCATTAGGAGTTCAGCAAGAAAAACCCACATAAACCATGAACGCAGAGGAACAATGACAGGGGGTTCTGGGTAGCTCTTCCTCCTACCTCTCAATACTCCCCTTCACTGGTCTACATGGTTCTTCAGAATGCTTCCAGTCTTCAGCCTCAGTTCCTGATTTGAGACTTTGTGCTAGGGCCAGACTTCTCCCACTTTCTACACTCATGGACCTATTTTGTTCTAGCTTCAGTTACCTGGGACTCCCTGATGTGTCTGTGCTCCTAATGCCAAAAGATTTCAGGCACCCCTGGTTCAGTTATGTGCAAAGGAGCATTTTGGCCTTAAGGGCCCACTGGAGCATGTCATGTGGGGATCTCTACCCCTTTGGTTAAAGGTTTTGATTCCTATTAAAATGCAAACTTCCCTGGAAGGGCGTTCTTAGTTACCTAGCAGTATAAATGAATTAAGATCCTTTCTTGGGCATGCTTTTTGGAGGGAGAGGCAACCTATGGTTTGAAGAGCCTGGAGGAGGGGGAACTTGGAGAGAGAAGGGGATTTACCAAGGTAGGGAAGGCAGAGAAGCAAGGGGCAAATCTTGTCTGTTTCACAGCTTGGGGCCTAGATATAGACTCTCTCTGCCTGGGGTGTCAGGCCAGGTTAGTCCATCTGGTGAGTCCTGGAGGTACTATGGTACTCCGAAGTATGTCCTATGGCATAAGGCAGTCAAATGAGATGTGTATGTGGGGAAAGAACCTTGGATTGGGGTTCAGGAAACTTAGGTTCTAATAAAAGTATAGAAGGTCAGAAATAGAAGGGACCTTCTATTTCTAATGGTCATCTAGTCCAGCTTCCCCATTTTGCCAAGGAGGAAAAGAGAGGATATGACTTGCCCAGGGTCATAGAACCAGGGTCCCACACCTTCCAGCTGGCCCAAGCCAGATGTCCCCAATGCTCTCACCATGCTGCTCCTTCACCCCAAGAACAAGGACTACACAGGACAAGCAGTAGAGGGCCCCGATGACCATGGCTGCCGTCAAATATGCCATTCGCTGCAGAATAAGGAGAGGCACCTGTCAGTTTGCACTCCTCACTGCTCTTGCAGGCACCAGATTTATTCCTAACTCACATTTTTACTCATGCTATACTGACCACCTGGAGTGTCTTCTACCACCTCCATTGTCATGTTTATATTCTATTTTTTTTTCTTTTTTTTCATGTTTATATTCTACCCATCCTGCAAGGCCCTTCACGTGCCACGGCTTCAAATTCAGCCTTCCCTGACCACCAAACCCCATCATTTCTCCCTTCTCAGCTATCAGCCTCTCTTATCCAATCTTTCAACGGACAGATCCAATCTGACCTCTGATAAAAAGCTTCCCCTGAGAACCAGGACAGACAGGGTACCTAAAACCTGAACTCCAAAGACCTGAGTCCTGCCTGTGACAATGTGAAAGTCATGCCAGCTCCTGTAAGCATCGGTTTTATTATCTGTAAAATGGGAATACTTGTACTAGTCTATGCCACACTAACTGCCATATATCATCAAAGAATCACTAAAAGTGAGAACAGGAAGACACCTTGGAATAATACGGGAACACAGAATGTCCAAACTCTAAGGGTCCTTGGAATACAGAACCTCTATCAGGGATGAATTATGCCTCAGGACATAGCACATAGAAAATCAGAACTGGAAAACAAAACACAGAACGTGAGAGGTGGAAGCGTGCTTAGAACACAGAGCACCAGGGGCAGAAGGGTTTGGGTTCTTCTGTGTCTATGACAAACTTTTATAGATCTACATAAATAATAGCTAAGATTTATGTAGCACCTACTATGTGCCAAGCACTGTGTTAGGAGCTTTACAATTATTTCATTTGCTACTCACAACAACCCTGGGAAGTAGATTCTATTATTATCCCCATTTTACAGATGAGGAAACTGAGGCAAAGAGGTTAAATGACTTGCCTCAGGTCACACAGCCCTATGTGTATATTACTTTCCTAGCTAGAAAGTGAGCTCTCTCCAGGGCAGGGACTGAGTCTGCTCCCCTCTGGTGAGTCTTCTGTGTTACGAGGAAGTACAAAACTGGGCACAAAATGGGGGAAGCAAGAATTTTGTCAGTCCCTCAGGCCCTGGGCTGATGTCTGGCTGTCAGCCATCAGAGGAGTAGAAGGGGAGAAGCTAGGCACCTCTTGCTGACCACTCACTGTGGGTTTTTGTTTTGGAGGTTTCTTTAAAATTTTGAATATCACAAACACCAAATAAGATAAACATTTCTAAAGACAAATCAGAACAGAAAAAGAGGATTACACATGCAGTCATGAAACTGTACCACAGATGGCTTCCAAGTATAAAACAAATTCAGTGTGTTATTTTCAAAGCTACCCTGCCTGCCTGGTCTTCCTAATGACCTTCCTTCTGTTCTCTTCTGTGCATTTAAAAAAATGCTTCAATGGACCTTTTTAAAATTACTTTTCTTTTTCTTTCTTTTTTTCATTTTGGTAACTGTACCCCTTACCCCTGCATAGCCTCCTCCCCTCCCTCAACATGCAAACATTGGAAGAAAAACAGAACTCATATCAAAAAGGCATAGTCGGACAAAACACATTCCCACATTGGCTGTACCTGAAAATATGTCTCATTCTATACTCTGAGTTCATCTCCTCTTTATCAGAAGGTAAGTAACGTGTACTCACTGTGTTTTCCAAGGTGTCAGTGAGTGGGGAGGTGCTATTGCCCATGGTCCCATTAGGCAAGGATCCATTGAGTCCCTGGCAGTTCAAAGTCATGCTGGCATGATATTTGCCCACAATCAGCCCCTGGAGGGTAGTGCCAATGAGAGTACTCAGGACCTCCATCCCCATCCCTGTGGGTGGGAGACACCAGAGTTAATGGGGCCCAAAATAGAGCTGCCTTGGTTTATCAGTACCCCAACCCAGTCTCATTTAAGCAAATTTCCCCCTACACCCTTCTAAGTGAGTAAGCCCCAGCCTTAGATCCTTACTAATAAACCCTTCTGCTTGACCTTAGGGGTTATCTTATGAAGTCATATGATTTAGAGCTGGAAAAGACTTTTGCCATAATATCATCTAACTCCTACTTTTCAAATGAGAGAGAAAAGTATGGACTGCCCCCCCACCCACCCACCCCATTCCCTTATGGCCAAGGCTTTCAGAACATGCTTGAGGGAGGAAAGAACAGACGTAGTCTCAAGAATGAAACAAGCAGGCTCTGGCAGAAGCACCAGGGCTCAGATTCGCTAATCTGGCATGGGAGTGGGGGACAGGGAAAGTAGCCACCTGGGAATCTGAAGATGGCTAAGAAATGGGTGTGAACAGGTAGCTGTTACAGGTAGGGTTAGAGGAAGGAAGGAGAGAAGGCCAAAAAATCAGCAGCAGTGAAAGAAGGTAAGAAAATCTGATCTAGTGACACCTTTACTTTACAGATGAGGAAGAGGAGGCCCAAGGTCACACAGCAATTTAGTGTCAAAGGTGAGATTGGTAGCCATACCCTGATACAGTATAAGGAATAGGGCATAGGGAGTACTGGACATGGGCTTGGTCCAGGACTAGATTTGCCACTTAATCAATTGTGTGACATTTGGTAAGTTAATTCCCTTCCCAGGGCCTCAGGTTTTTTTTTTTTTTTAATCTGTAAAACTGTCCTGGTAGCTCTTGCTCTGCGTCTTTTCCAGGGCTATCCTAAGGATTAAATGAGGTACATGATTTCAAAGTGTTTTGTGAATTGCAAAGTGCTATAAAAATGTGCTATTATAAGGGGCGGCCAGGTAGCACAGCGAGTCGAATCTGGGCTCAGACACTTAGCACCCACCCAGAAACACCTGGCCATGTAACCTTGAGCAAGTTACTTAACCCCGATTGCTTTAAAAAAATTTTTTTTTAATGTGCTATTATTGTAAGATAAAGTATTATATGGTGATCATGGAGACTCTATGGATGGAAAGTTGTTGGAGGAAGGAAATGTGGGTTCAAATCCTACCTCTGACACAGATGGACTATATGACCCTGGGCAAGTCATTTGACTTCTAAGTGTTCCAGGCAACCCGCTCTCTTTAGAAACAAAATACTGCTATCTTTTGGTTTTATATCACCTCAATTTCCAAATAGGCCTCTCCTGCTCCCTAACCAGGGAACCATTTGTTCCCCTGTAACAAAGACTGGAAAAGGGTCTAGCAACATATGCTATATTTCACACCTGTAGTCTCCTACCTCTGCATAGAATGAAGGGAGGCTTAGGAAACTCTCTGACTTCAAACTGATGAAGGAATGTTCCTAGGATGCCCGAGCTGGAGAGACTCTTCGTTTTATAGATATTGTCCTGCACTGATACTTCCAGCTCTGACACTATGTTCTAAGGTCCTTCTAGGTCTGACATTCTATGTTCTAAGGTCTCTCTCAGTTCCAATATTTCATGTTCTAAGGGTCATCCTGGATCTGATATTCTATGTTCTATGGTCACTTCCAATTCTGACAATTCTATGTTTGAAGGGCCCTCCCAGGCCTGAAATTTCATATTCTAAGGTCCCTTCCAGTTCTGACATTCTATGTTCTAAGGTCTCTATCAGCTCTGACGTTGTGGTTCTGTAAACACAGTGCAGGCTGTGGGGTGGGTGAGGGATGAGGCTCAGAGGAGAGGCTGGTGGCTCTGGGTTGGAGGTGGGGTGTGGGGATGGCACTGTCATGCCACCAGACAGCTGGGATCTGTGGAGTGTGTGGGTTTCTGTGACTCAACCTCAGCTCTCTGGGGGCTGCAGAGCCGCTGGCTCAGGTGAGACAGCTGTGAGTCACTGTGGTGTACCAGGAGCCTTCTGTGACTCAGGCTCCCACTCAAAGAATTCTTTGCTCAAAGCTACAAGTGGGCCTGGGAGACATGGGGGCCTTGCTCTCATCCTAAAATCTTATCTCATCCCACTTGATTCTGTCCACAGAAGCACAGGTTACATTTAAGTCCCTTTACTTATAGAAACCTCTGCAAAAAATATAGGAGACTTGGAATAACTCTGTTTCTCTATAGAATCTACTTCATCTGGTGTAAAAAGCCCTGGACTGGAACTCAGGAGACCTGGGTTCTAATTTCAGGTCTGCCATTTACTTACTGTGTTATCTTGGACAACTAAATTTTTCCTCTCTGGGCCTCAGTTTTCTTATGTATAAAATGAGGTGGCTAACTGCTTGTTCTATATTCTAAGGTGCCTTTCAACTCTACTATGTTCTAAGGTCCTTTCCAGCTCTGACATTTCATGTTCTAAAGTTCTCCAACTTGGATATTGCTTTATGGGCCCTTTAAGATCTAAGATTCTCTGAGTCTATAATTCTTATTTGTAATAGTCCCCAAGGAGGGCAGAAGCCAATATTCCCATTCTAGGCAGCTAGTGTGCAGTGGACAGTGTTGGGACTGGAGTCAGGAAGATGTGAATTCAAATTTGACTTCAGATTCTGTTGTCTACAGAACTCAAGGACATTACCCTTCCTTTCTCAATGAATTCAGTGCTTGGCTCACAGTCTTTCCTCCCCAACTCCTGCCCTCATACTACTATGGGACTTCAACATACATACTGATAATTTTTCAAATATACTACCCTTAGAATCCCTCAAATTATTCATTTCCTATGACCACCTCCTTCACCCCACCTCAACAATACACAAAGATGGTCAGATCTTTGATCACCCGCAAATGCATCACCACCAAACTCATGAACTCTGTAATTCTCTCATCTGATCACAATCTATTGTCATTCCCTCTGCCTTACTACCCCAAACCTTATCCTTCATTCATACTATGACTGTTCATCCCCTGACCCCCTCAGTTCTCTCTCAGGCCATCACTCCTGCACTAGTTACATTTCCCTCCCTTTCCCATCTTGAACTCTTGGTAAATCAGTTGAACTATACACTTTTTTCTTGAGTCGGTCATCCCCTTATCATATTGTCATTTGTGCCCTGCCAAATGTGAACCTCAGATCATTCCCACCATGTGCTGCTAAACAACACTGGAGAAAATTATGAAAACATGTTGATTGAGTTCACTACAAATTTATGTTACATAGCCTCAACTGGACCTTCACTGCTGCAAGGCAATCCTTGTGCACCTTCCTAATTAACTAACTAACCTACTCTCCACAGCCGCTCTTGCAAACCTTTTCATTCCTTCATAAACCTCTCATGGTTTCCCCTCCCCACCCCTCAGCTGAAAGCCTTGTCTCATATTTTACTGAAAGACTGAGGCCATTCACTGAGAGCTCCCTCTTTTCTCCTCCTCATCCCAAAGCACTCAGATGCTTCTGCCACCATCTCCTCTGTCTCACCCAAAGAGGTGACTCTTTCTCTTTGTCAAGGCAAATCTCTCCATGTGCACAAGCGATCCCATTCCCAATAAATATTTATTGACTGGCTAACTCTCCTTGGCTTATGGACTTTGTGATCAGCAGTCCTGTCTGCTCTAGCATACTGCTTCTGCTAGGATCCCCACTCTCACTTCTCTTTGATTTCTCCCTGTTTACTGACTAATTCCCTACTGCTCATAAACATGCCCATATCTCCCCTGTGCTCAATATATACCCCCTTGATCCTTCCATCCTCTCTAACATCCCCCATGCCTCGTGCCTTTTGTGGCTAAACTCCTTTAGAAGGCCATCTCCAACAGGGGCCTCCACTTCCTCTCCTCTCCCTCCAGCTCTCTCCATTCTGGCTTCTCAGCTCATTTTTCAACCAAAGCCGTTCTCTCCAAAGTTGCTGGTGGTCTCAGCTCCCGATCCTCATCTTCTTAGTCCTCCATCCTCATCCCTCTGGACCTCCCTGTAACCTCTGACCGAGTTGATCAGGCTCTTCTTTTTGATACTCTCTTCTCTCTAGGTTTCAGTACACTGCCCTCTCCTATGATCTCATTCACTGTTTCCTCTCAGCCTCCTCTGCCAGATATTCATCAGGTCATGTCTGCGGACTGTGGGTGTCACACAGGACTTTGTCTTGGGCCTGCTTCTCTTCTCCCTCTATACCATTTCCCTTGGTGATCTCATCAGCTCTCATAGATTCAGTTATCTTTATGCTGATGGTATCTCTATTTATCCAGCCCTAATTTCTCTGCTGATGTCCTTCCTGTTTGTGCCTCCAACTTTCTATTAACATTCCTGAACTGGCTGTTTTGTAGATCTTAAACTCTACATGTCCCAAACTGAACTCGTTATCCTGGGAGGCAGATAGGACCAACGGCATTATACACCATTCGAGATGAGGAAACAGAAGTTTATCAAGATGGAATGATTTGCTCAAGAGCAAAAGACTATGAAGGTAGGTCATAGAAGTATCATTATCACCATTTTACAGATGGGAAAACAGGTTGGGAGGGGGTGAATGACTATTTACTCAAGGCCACATAGTCAGTGAGTGTTACTGCATGGATTTGAACCCAATTCTCCTGATTTCAGTTCCAGTAATGAAGAATGGGGATCTGCTTATTTATTTATTTTCAAGCAAAGGTTGCAGTAAAATTCTATGTAAATTCAAGAGGCAGACACTAGTCTCTGGGGCCACTGGGGGAGAAGGTGTAATGCAGGTGGAGCATTGTGGTTAATACTGGGGCTCTCAAAACAGTATGTCTTTGGGGGATGCTCAGGGCCATCCTAGATCAGGAAAAATGCACCCCACCTCCCACCCCTTTCTGGGGATGTTGGCACTTACTGTAGGCAGTGGCCGAGTCTCGATCACTTTGGCTTCCTCCCAGGAACATGGTCATCGATGTGTATGGCACATGGTAGCACTGCAGAGGCAAGGTCCCATGGGTACTAAAGTCTCTAACTCTGCCATATGCCCCTTGCACTGTTCCCCTTCCCCTGGGACCCATAGTGCACAGGTGGCAATAAACACTTCTAGACATAAAGCAGATGTGCTTCCTGATTCTTGTTGGGATGCTGTGCCAGGAGAGGACCCCAAATTGCCAGTGCACATATAGTAAATGAACATAGACAACTCTCCATTATCCAGTGGTAGTTTGCTCATTTTGTCCTTTAATTGCTTTCTGTCTCGATAGACTTCCTCTCCACTTTCCCGTCCTCACCTTGCCTCCTTCTACTTACAGATCTGCCCTTTATCTCAAAATGGTGGAGCTGGAACGAACTTTAGATATCGTCTAATTAAAATCTTTCATCCTTCTTGACCTCTGTAACATTTGACCCTCTCTTCCTGGATATATTCTGATTTTTTTGTGACATTGCTCTCTTGGTTCTCTGAAGTCTCCTTCTTAGTCTCCATTCCTGGATCATCCATCCATCCATCCATCCATCCATCCATCCATCCATCCATCCATCCCTCCCTCCCTCCATCCATCCATCCATCTCCAAAGCTCTGTTTTGGGTGCTTTTCTCTTCTTACTACATTTTTGGGGGTCTCCTCAGCTACCATAATTGAATGACCATATCTACATAAATAGCTCTCACTTTTACATATCCAGCTTTGGATCTTCTCTGGGGCTCCAGTCCTATATCACCAACTGCTTATTAGATATTTCAAAGTGAAATGTCCCATAGACATCTCAAACTCAACATGTCTAAAATGGAAGTCATTATTTTCTCCCCCAAATACACCTCTCTTCTAAATGTTTATTCCTTCTGTCCAGGGTACCACAGTCCTTCCAGTCCCACTTAGGCATTTCTTGGGCTCTCTTGTGGGTCTCTTGGACCCACATATCTAATCTGTGACCAAGTCTTTTCAATTCCACCTCTACAACATTGCTTATGTCTGACTCCTTCTCACCGGTCATGTGGTCACCACCTGAAGTCATGTCCTCATTACTTTTTGTCCAGTCTAATGCAATAGCTTCTTCCTTGTTCTCCTTGCCCCATCTCTCCCCTTTCTCATCCACCCTCCACACAGCTGCCAAAGTGAGAGTCTGGAAGCACAGGTCTGTCTGACTATGTCAGTCTCCTACTTAAGAAACTCTAGAGGTTCCCAATTTCCTCTAGGATCAAATACAAATTCCTCTGTTTGACACTTGAAGTCCTTTACAACCTGGCTCCAATCCAGGTTCATTACAATTACTCTCTTTCAAGGTACTCTTCAGTCCAATCAAACTAGCCATCTTGCCATTCCTTCACACACCACATTGCATCTCAGTGTTCTTGCCTTCTCCCAGGCTGGCCTCCCATGTCTGGAATATATTCTCTTTCACCTCTGCCTCTTAAAATTCCTGGCTTCCTTCAAAGTTGAGCTCATGTGTCACCTCTTACATAAGGTTGTTCTTGATCCCCCAGCTGCTAGCATCTCCCCTCCAAAATCACCCTATATTTTACTTTCTATACTTATTTGGTTAAAACTCATATGTACACATGCTGTTTCCCCAGATGGAATATAAATTCCTTCAGGATAGGGATTGTTTTATTTTTGCCTTTGAATCCCGAGCACCTAGCACATGGCAGGTGATTAATAAATGTCTCTTGATTGATTGATTACAGATGAGGGGACCTGGATCCCAAAGAGTGTAAGTGACTTATTCAAGGTCACATAGTAAATCAGTGGCACATAGACCTCCTAACTCTCACTCTTACATCCATTCTCGTGCTCTTAGCACTAGACGGTCATACTTCAAGCTCTGAATCTCCCTCTCTCTCCCTCCACCACAGCCCCAATTCATACTTTAGTCTAAATTTTGCATCCCCAGGGTCCCAAGTGATGCCCAATCCCTAGAGCTCTTGGAGCTACCTTACACTCAGACATGTCAGGAAGAAACAGTAGGTGGTCAGGTACCAGAAGAACTTCCAGGACGTGGTTAGGGTATCAGATGGGGTGAACCAGAGGAGGCAGTACAGCAAAATGCCAAAGGGGGTAGAGCCCAAAATCCTGTGAAACAGAGAAAGAATGGGGGGCACCCCATGAGGCAGGGCACAGAGGTCATGTTCAGCACCCTGGACCAGTCAAGAGACCCAACTTCTAGTGCTGGCATAGAAAATAACTTGCTGTATGACCTGGACAAATCATTCATCCTCAGTACAGTGTATTTCCTCTAGCACTTAAGAGATTCCTCTAAACAAGTAGCTATTTCATTTTGCTGATTTGTTGTTTTTATTTGATTTAAAAGAAGAGGCTGGATGATTTCTAAGATACCTCTCACCACACATATTCTGTGATGTAAGGTCCCTTCCAGTTCTGACATTCTATGTTTTATGTTTCAAGGTCCCTATTAGCTATAATGTTCTGTGTTCTAAGGGCCCTCTGTTCAATGATCTGAACTGGGGGTGGGGGGAAACCTGATGATACAGCTGACTTATTTTTGTTCATTTGCAGAATGGGTGGGTGTTTTGGGGGCAGAGCCTGGCACAGAGGGGCCTCAATTAACTAGAATCCAACTAAATGGCAGCTCAAATAACTGAAAATTTTTTCAATTTAAGGATTAAAAAAAAGTCACTAGAAAATGATCCATTATCTGAAATTTACTAAAACAAACTTCTGGGAGAGTTCTACCACACACTCATGCTCCTGAATCCCTGATGGGAGCTCAACAAACAAAGCAAGATTCAAGTAAGTTTAGCATCTTGTCCATAATCAATTAGAAATGTAAAATTTGACATTTCCAAGAACTTTCAAAGGGCAAAACAGGAAGAGTTGCCTTTCAGGCATTCTTCCAAATGTAGTGTGCAAGCCTCACCCCTATCCCCACCCCAAACAAGACTTCCAGCCTATCAAGACTTCAGTGTTTCAAATCATAATCCTTAGAAGAAATCCTAAGAGATCATGGGGTCCAGCCTCCTGCCTTAGGGGCAGATAAGACATCATTACCCTAGTTTTGTAATCACTATTACAATCTTAGCACTAGACCATACTCCAAGCTCTGAATCTGCAATCATTAGACTGTAAGCTTCTTGAGGGCAGGGAATAACATCTTTTGCCTCTTTTTGTATCCCCAGAGTTCAGCACAGTGCCTAGCACCTAGAAAGTGCTGAATAAATGTTGACTGATTGTAAATGAGGCAGCTGAGATCCAGAGGAGGGAAGCAGCCTGCCCCACATGCCACAGCTTAGGTTTCCCAACTTTGAGCACAAAGCTCCTCAGGTCTAGAGCTGGATTTATGAAGATGCCATACAGGGTCAGGGGACTTTGAGAGTTTTCAGATTAGAACATCCCTTGGAATTTGGTCAGAAAAATACCCTTCATGGCAACCCCACTGGGACTGTAACAACTTACAGTTACATTTCTGTGGTTTTAAAATACTTTACCTCCATTGTGTACCTCACAACAATCCTTTGAGGTAGGAAGGATTATTATCCTCAATTTACAGGTGAGAAAACTGAGACCCAAAGAAAGGCTGTCTGACTTGGTAGAGATCTTCATTTAGTTTAACCCCCTCATTAATAATAATAATTAATAGTTATATTAAAATATATTAATTATATTAATGATAATAAGTAATAATAATAGCTACATTTATATAGCACTTTAAAATGTGTTATATCATTTGATGTTCACAATAATCCTATTAAGTAGCTACCATAATTATTCCTATTTTACAAATGAGGAAAGTGAGACTGAGAAAGGTTAAGTGACTTGCCCGGGGTCACACAGTTAATAAGTGGCTGAGACAGAATTTGAACTCAGTTCTTGGTGATTCTAAGTCCAGAGTTCTACCACCTAGGTGACTCATTTTACAGAGAAGGAAACTGAGGTCCAGTTTCAATTTAAATCTATTTCAAATACTGCCACTTCCATGAAGTCTTCTTTGATCTCTTTAATCAGGAATAGACTTTCTTTTCAGACCTCACACTCTACTTTGCTTTGTACCTTTCTAATTATCATGTTAGCAGTTATCATGTCATACTTTCTGGCCTTATCTAACAGTACGTCCCTAACTATATTCTGGGTTCTAGTGAAACTGTGTCACTGTATTTATCCCCCTACGAGGCTGTAAGGATTCTGTGTCCTATGTAAACCTGTATCATCTTAGCACCCTGTACTGTGTCCGGCCTATGGTAGGTGATTAATAAATACTGATTGAACCAATGGATAAATCAATGACTAGGACTCATTTCTCCTGACTCCTAGGCCAGAGTGCCCAGTCTGAGCATGCAGCTTCATCCTGCCATGTCCCTGCCTGGTGAAACTTATTCTTGGGAAAGTTTGAGTCTCTCCTCCTATGGCTGAAGAATAACCTGGGGCCAAAGCAGAGAAAACATCCTTGATTCCACACCACAATTAGGACACGCCATCTCCTTGTCCCAAGCCTCAGCACAAGCTGTACCAGTGTCCTCCTTCCTCATCTCTGCCTCTTAGAATCCTTAGCCTTGTTCATGGAGGCCCCTCTTTCCTGATCCCCCAGCCACCAAATGTTCTCTTGCCTTAATTCATCTTGTATTTATGTATCTGCTTCCATGTTATATCCTCCAAAAGAATATAAGCTCCTTGAGGAAAGGTACTATTTTCAGTCTTTGCTTTGTACTCCCATCACTTAGGTCAGGGTCTTGAACACTGGCATTTAATAAATGTTTAGTTGAGTTTTTTGAAATAGTGTCAAATCTGAACTCAAAGTCCTTTACTGTTTTTCTTCTGTCTACTGTTTAAAACTCAAACTCCTTTGCCTGGCATTCAAGGCCCTCCACAAATTGGTGCTACCCTACTATCATTATGTGTTATCTCATACATAGCATTCCCTTAACCACACTCTTTGCCTCAGCTGGACTCTCTGCCTCTGTATATATACCCTGTGGTTCCTCCACCTTTGCTTGGGGTCTCCCCTCTGCTTGGAATATGCTCCCTTTCCCACTTTGCCTACTTAATTTTTCTTTTTTCTTTAAAGCCCAACTCAAATGCCAACTCCTGCAGGAAGTCCTCCCTAATCCTTCTGGTCACTAACTGTCACATTATGTCCAGATTCTCTCTAATTCATTTAACATGGCTTATTATGTTTGTGTCTAATTCCCCTACTAGACTGAAGGCAGGGCCTAAGTCTCATCTAAACTTTTATATCCACTAGGGGCCAGCTTGGTGACCCCCTACACAGTTGGCACTTAATAATGTTTGTTGAAAGACTCAGTCTTTGAGCATTCAGTGGCAGGGAAGGACCTGGAATCCTGCTATTCCCAACCCTCAGGACCCAGTTCACTCACCATGGAATCATTTTGCCACACTTTCTTCGGGGGCTCCTGCTCACCAGGAAACCAACAATGGGGTCAGATACTGAATCCCATGCTCGGCCAATGAAGATAACAGAGGAAGCCCAGAAGGGATTCAGCTGGAATGAAATGAAGAAAGACCAGGGTTGGGCACTGGGGGACAGCCAACATAGTCTCCTGGAATAGACGAGAGCTGGTCTTGACTTGCTGAGTGATCATGGGCAGAACACTTCAGGTGTCTGAGCCTTAGTCTCCTGGTATGGAGATAACCTACTTTTCTTTCATGAGTGAAAGCATTCTGTAAAGCTGTGTCATATAAATGTGATACAAATTAGAGGGATGAGATATGGGAAGGAGAGGAGATGGGAGAAGAGAAAGGTCAAGTTTCTGTTCCTGGTTGTCACTGACTTTCTAGTTGACTTTGTTTGCCCAGCTTCAGTTTCCCCATCTGTAAAAGGACATGATTGGACTAGCTAGTTCCTTTCTGCTCTCACATTCTAAGTCAAAGGTCCCTCCAGCTTTGACACTTCATATACTGTATTCTAAGATTCCTTCCAACTGGATGAGAAGGAAAGGAGAAGAAAGAAGCTGGACTAGCTCTAAAAATTACAATTCTGTGTTTAAATACAAGTAGACTGTGCTATTGTTGGAGGTGTGTGTGGTAGACTATTAAGATAAAAAAAATAGCAGTAAGTTTGGAAGGAACTCTTTATCTTGGAAAAATCCATTAAGTGGAAAAAATTCCTCTAGATAATGGGGAGATGGATGTACTAAGTAAAGTTGTAGTCACACAGGGGCTATGGAAATTACTTGATCAGAGAGGGAAGAAGGGAGAGAGGAGGACAGGTGAAGAAAGGAAGAAGTGAGAAAAAGAGGAGAGAAGAAAGAAAAGGAAAGGTAGGTAAGAGAGAAGAAACAAAAAAGAAGAGGGCAGAGGAAGGACAAAGGGCCAGGGGAGGGAGAAAATAAGGGATAGAGCAGTTTTATCCTGTGATTCATAAATAGATTTCTAGGACTTGTATGGGATAAAAATTGCAGCTTTGGGGAGGCTAGGTGGCGCAGTGAGTAAAAGCGCCGGCCCCAGAGTCAGGAGGACCAGAGTTCAGTTCCAGCCTCAGACACTTAACACCCACCCACACACACAAAAACTAGCCATGTAACCTTGGGCAAATTACTTAACCCCAACTGCCCTCCAAAAGGCAAAAAAAGAAAAAAAATTGCAGCTTTATTTTCACTAATTTCAAAATGAATTTTAGCATTTTCAAATTTTTTATGGATAATTTGTATTAAAGATTGTCTTCATCTTTGAAAATAAAACACTGATGTATAGTGACTCTCAGTGGCTTATCACAAAGGTACAGTCCTTTCTCCTTTTGATCTAGATTTTCCTTTTCCTATTTATATATAATTTCAAATCAGCCTCATCTTGTAACTTATACAGCATATTCTTCTGCTTGTACAATTCCAATTTTGTTGTCAAGGAGAAACAGTGATTACTTTTACCTATTGTCGTATGAGCTTGCTGTGAGGCTTTGCGGCCAGAATTGTAACTCACATGTTTTAGAAATTGTTTGTACAGTATATGCATTTAACGGACAGAATTAAATACACTACATCAGTTCGTGAAAATTTAGGACATTTCCCTCCTCCCCCAGATTTCCCTGAGATACTGTGATATCTTCCGCTAACAGGTAAGGGGATGATGGGACTGGAGTATATACGGTGAACTCTGCTAGTGTGGCAAAGGAGAAACTAGCCTATCTGAATATTAATGAAAAATGTATCTTTGAGTCAAGAGAGCCGAAAAGGGTATCAGTAAAACATAAAAGGTCTTATTTTAAATATAACCATAACTTAAATACAAAACAAAGCCCACAGAGATTTATAAGTCTGAGGCTAGTATCTGATTGTCATAGTAATTTTAAGAGCTTACAAGAAAGCTCGTTCTTGCCATGTCTCTCTTCTGCAGCTTTCTCTGTGTATACAGCTACATTATTTCCACAAAAAAAATTTTAATTTTTAAAATTTAAATTTAAACCCAATTCTTGCTGTGCTCAGACTTTTATCTAAGATGTTACCAAGATCATGATTAGGATTGATCTTTGGGAGTTAGCATATTCCTATATAGTAGCAACATATTGATACTGATAAATTCAAGGATATTAAATTAGTGTTATTGAGATTAAGGACCCAGATCTTTGAATGTTTAAGAGAAATCAACAGCAAAGACTCTACATTCTTTGTCCTTCTTTTCTTTGACTGGACTTAAGTCAAGGAGAAAAGATTCATCATCTAGCTTTTTCAACTATTTTAAAACATGATTCTGAGGTGGAGTCCATAGGTTTCACTACATTTCCAAAGGGGTCAATGACACCAAAAAAAAAAAAAAATGTTAAGAAATGCTGGGATGGGGCAGCTAGGTGGCGCAGTGAATAGAGCACCGGCCTTGGAGTCAGGAAGACCTGAATTCAAATCCAACTTCAGACACTTAACACTTACTAGCTGTGTGACCTTGGGCAAGTCACTTGATCCAAATTGCCCTACCTTCCCCCCTCCAAAAAAAAAAGCAAAGAAAAAAGAGAAAGAAATGCTGGGACAAAGGAAGGAGAGGAAGGGAAAAGGGAAGAAAGAAGAAGCATGAGAAAAAAGTAGGGAAAGGAGGAGAGAAGGATGGAGAAAAGAGGAAGGAAAGGGAAAGAAGAGAAGAGGAGGATAATTATGGGAATGAAGAGAAGAGGAAGGAGGAGAGAAAAAGAAAGAGGAGAAGTGGGAATGAAGCAGGAAGGACAGGAGAAGAAGGAGAAAATAAGGAAATGTGGACACTAATTGGTGTCCATGGAAGCCATCACTCCATTAGGGTACAGTACTTCCTTCTCCAGTACAAGAGTGAAAGATTTTTGCTGCTTGCTACAAAAGAAACTAACAGATCTCAAAAGCCCCTGAGAAAGCACAGGTTCTTGCTCAACTGGGGAAGGTTTGTGACTACAGACTATGCCAGTGGTCTGGAAGCTGCACAGATGGGTATGACAGTCTATGTCTTGCTTATGGGTGATGATAAAACTTTTGAGGGGCTCCTCAGTGATCAGAAAAGGAAAAAGTCCCAGCAGGATTTTGCTAGGTTCACATCCATACTCTTACTCCCTTATTACTATCACTCAGTAACCTTTCCTCCTTTGAGGTTCACTCAATCCATATCTACCACCTAATCAAAACTGGGTAACTTATCTACTGACCCCCAAGATATTCCCTGTCTTTCCTCAATGAGTTCGGTGCCTGGCTTTTCATTTTTCTTTCCTCCTCAACTCCTGTTATCATAATATGGGGCCTCAATGTACATACTAATACTCCTTCAAAAATTCTGACCTCATAGCTCTTCATAATATAGGACAGTTCAACACACATATTAATATGTCTTCAAACACCCCAACCGCAGAGTCCTTCATTTCACGTAACCTACTCCACCATCCTACCTCAGTCCATACGAAGATGGTCATACCTTGATCTTGCCGTCACCCACAAATGCACCTCTTCCATGTTCATGAACTCTGAATTCTCTCCTCTGATCACAATCCGTTTGTCCTCTCCTTTTTCTTTGCAACCCCAAGCCCCATTCTATTACTGCCAATCCCTTGACCCCACAGTTCTCTTACAGGCCATCATTCCTACACTGGCTACACTCTCCTCTCTTCCCTATCTCGACTCCTCAGTGAAATGTTTTCCTTTTCTCTTAAGTCTGTGGCTCCTTTACCATATGTTGGGTCTTGCCCTGCTAAACCTTAGCCTTGGCTCACTCCTACCACATGCTGCCTTTGTTTCTACATACTTGCTGCTAAACAAAGCTGGAGAAAATCATGAAACTGAGCTGACTGGGCCCACTAGAAATTTCTTATATAATCCTAACTGGGTCCTCACTGCAGCGAGGCAACGCCTGCACATTCCCTAGTTGACTCACCCACTCACCAGCAACTCTTCCAAACCTTTTCATCCTTCTTCAAACGTCCTATGGTTCCCCTGTCTCCCATACTCTCAGCTGAGAATATTGCCTCACATTTTACTAAAAAAAATTGAGTCCATTCACTAAGGGCTCCCTCTACCCCCTTCCTCCTTATCTCATTTCACCCAGATACCTTCTGCCACTATCTCCTTCACCTCCTCCATCTCACATGAAGGGGTGGTTCTTCTCTTTGTCAAGGCAAAGCCCACTCACTATACATACAAGTGACCCCATCTTCTCCAGCAGATTGCCCCCTCTATCTTCTCTACTCTCTCACTTATCTTCAATCTTTTACTGTCTGCTGGCTCCTTCCCTATTGTTTGCAAATACACTCATGTCTCTGCCATCTTCAAAAAATCCTCACTGCAGCTAGGTGGCGCAGTGAATAGAGCACCAGCCCTGGAGTCAGGAGGACCTGAGTTCTAATCCGACCTCGGACACTTGACATATTTACTAGCCATGTGACTTTGGGCAAGTCACTTAAGCCCTCCAAAAAGCAAAAAAAAAAAATCCTCACTTAATCCATCCCTCCCTGCTAGCTATTATCCCATTCCTCTCCTGCTCTTTTGGGCTAACCTCTTTAAGAAGGCTGTCTGTAACAGGTGTTTCCACTTCCCATTCCCTGGGGCAGCGAGGTGGCACAGTAGAAAGGGGCACTGGGTCTGAAGTCAGCAAGACTCATCTTTCTGAATTCAGATCTATCTTCAGACACTTTCTAATTGTGTGACCTTGGGCAAGTCACTTCACCCTGTCTACCTCAGTTTCATCATCTATAAAATAATCTAGGAAAGGAAATAGCAAACCACTCTAGTATCTTTGTCAAGAAAACTCCAAACAGGGTCACAAAAAGTTGGGTGTTTCAACTTCCCTTTTGCTCTCTTTTTAACGTTCTACAATCTGGTTTCTGACCTCATTATTCAATTGAAATTGCTCTCTGCAAAGTTACTAATAGTCTCTAATTGCCAAACCTAATGCCCTTTTCTAAATCCTCATCCTTCTTGACCTCTCTTCAGCCTTTGATATAGTCAATCACCCTTTTCTCCTTGACATGCTTTTCTCTCTACATTTTTTAGGACACTACTTTCTCCTTGTTTTTCTCCCACCTATCTGACCACTCTGTCTGAATCTTCTGGATTTTCGTCCAGGTCACATCCACTACTAATAATGGGTGTCCTATAGGGTTCTGTCCTGGGACCTCTTTCCCTGTATACCATTTCACTTGGTGATCTCATCAGTTCCCACGGATTCAATTATCATCTCTATACTGATAATCCTCAAATCCAGCCTCTCTGCTGACTTTCAGAATCACATCTCTAACTGCCTATTAGACATTTCCAACTGGATGTCCAGTAGACATCTTAAACTCAACATGTTCAGAACTGAACTCATTATTTTTCCCCTAAAATCTGCCCCTCTTTCTAACTTCCCTATTACTATTGAGGGTGCCACCATATTCCCAGTCACCCAGGCTCACCACCCAGGAGTCATCCAGAACTCCTCACTTTCTCTCCCCATATCCAGTCTCTTGCTAAGGCCTATCCATTTTACCTTTGTAACATCTCTCAAATGTGCCCTGCCCCCCC
>NW_027187368.1:12169916-12255922 GCF_028583685.1 Petaurus breviceps papuanus | reverse complement strand
CACTGCCACCACCCTGATACAGGTCCTTCTCACCTTATGTCTGGGCAATAACCTGCTTGTTGGCCTGCCTGACACAAGTCTCTCCTAATTCCATCCATTTTCCATTCAGCTGTCAAATGTATTCTCCTAAAGTGCAGGTCTGGCTATGTCACTCCCCCCACCTCCATAAACTCCAGTGGCTCCCTATCATCTCTAGGATCAAATACAAAATTCTCTGTCATTCAAAGCCCTTCATAACCTGAGCCCTCCTACCTCATATTCCAGTCTTCTTACACTTTTCACCCACCCCACCTCCCTATATTCCTTGATAAAGTGATCCTGGCCTATTTATTGTTTCTCCCACAAAACACTCCACCTCTTGACTGTGTTTTCTTTTTTTCTTTCTTTGTTTTTTGTTTTGCTTTTTAGAGGAGCAATTTCGGTTAAGCGACTTGCCCAAGGTCACACAGCTAGTATGTGTTAAGTGTCTGAGGCTGGATTTGAACTCAGGTCCTCCTGACTCCAGGGCCAGTGCTCTAGCCACCCCCACCTCTAGGTGTTTTTGCTGGCTATTCCCCCAAGCCTGGACTACTCTCCATCCTCATCTTTACCTCCCAGGTTCCCTGACTTCCTTCAAGCCCCAGCTAAAATCCTCCCTTCTACAGGAAGCCTTTCTCAATCCCCCTTAATTCTAGTGTCTTCCCTCTGTTGATTATTTCCAGTTGATCTTGTATATAGTTTGTTTGTAAGTAACTGCATATTTCCCTCATTAGACTGTGAGCTCCCCAAGGAGCACAGACTTTCACTTTTGCTTTTGTAATAAATGTTTTCTGATGGGTTGACTCATTGAGTAACCTCAGGCAAGTCATTTCCTTTTTTCCAGGCCTCAGTTTTCTCATCCGTAAAATGGGGGGAAGTGGTAGACCTAGATGATCTCTAAGGTTCCTGGTCCTTCTAACAGCCTGTGATTGAATGTGAGCCTGGATTCATCACAATGCTGGTTGTAATACCACGTAAAGACAAGAGCCAGATCCACCTCATTCTCTCTCCAGTTGCATCTACAACCAAATTAAAATTTCCACATGACTGATTCAGTTTACCTCTTTCACCAGAGAAATCACAGAAACATAGAACGTCAAAGCTGGAAAAGACCTTTGAACACAGAATGCATGAAAAGGAGGAGACCTTTGAACATAGAGTGTCTGAGATGGCATGGACCTTATAACAGAAAAGATTAGCAATGAAAGAGTTCTTAGAACTGAGCGTCTTTAGTTGGGACCCATAGAGAGATTTCAAGGAGTTTGTGGACTCAGAACTTTAATATCATAATTGTATTTCAATAGAATTGGTTTCCTGTGTAAACCTATGTATTTTATTTTGTGCATTACAAAAAAATTATTCTGAGAAAGCATCTATAGGCGTTGCCAGATTGTCAAAGGAGTCCATGATGCAAAAAGGTTACATACAGTGTCAAAGCTGGGAGAGTCTTTGTAACACAAAACATGGAATTCAAAGCTGGGGAAAATGAGGCCCAGAGAAGGGAAAAGATCTTTCTAAGGTTACATAGTGAGTCAGTGGCAGAGCTGGGACCTGAACCTGGGTCTCTAGATTCCCAGCCCAGGACTCTTTAAATTTCTGCTTCCCTGGGAACCCATCACAAGATGCCAATACCCAACATACTCAACATATAGAACTGCAAAGGACATTTATTCATGTCCTTCCTCCCCCCTTGGGATCCTCACCTGTACTACGTCCAAGAGGAAGATCGGCAGAAAGAAGGAAACGCTATTGCCAGTCATTTGGTATGGGGCTCCTCCCACAGCATAGCAGATCTTTCTGGATGTGGGTAGACTTGGTTTCCCCTAGCACAAACATGAAGAACAGTGAACACAGGCATTTGCCACCCACCAACGTCCCTTTTTCTCACCCCATGCCTCCCAAAGACTACTGCTCTCTGTTGTTCTCTCCTCTCCCCCCTAGATCTGTTTGAACTGCCTGGCACCACCTCAATATTTCTCCCTCCAAACTGAACTTTTAGCTTAAGAACCCCAAGGCTATGGGAAAAGGAATCTGATCATCAGCTCACCCCTTATGTTGGAGATGCCCCCCAGATTGGAGCCAGTAGACTCCAGGTCTCTCTTTCTCATCCTCAGAAGGAAATGTGTAAGATTGAGTCAAGAGTAAAGAGAACTGGTTTCTCATCTGTTCCACCACTTACGGTGTCATTCTGGGCAATTGATTTCTCTTTCCTGAGTCTTTCCTTATCTGTATAGTAGGGATGATACTCGTACTACCAACATAGCATGATTGATTTCCAGGATACAAAGCTGGAAGAGACCTTAGACATCATCTTGTCCAACCTTCTTATTTCACCCAAGAGAAAAACAGCCTTAGAGAAGTCACCAGCCCAAGATCACACAGATTGCATGTGGCAGGGTCACGGCAGACTCATTTCCTGTGACGGTGAATTCAGTGTTCTTTCCATCCTGCTTCCAATGCAAGGCTATCGCGGGGACAGCACTGCGCACCACAAAGCACTGTGGGCACATAAGCTACTGTGATGACCATTCCTCCACCCCCAAATTTAGCCAAAATTTTGGAAAAAGCTCAAGTTGATTCCCATGGAGGGTAACAAGGTGGTGTGCCAAAGAAACCTGTTTCTCCTTGTTCCAGCAAGCCACGTCATCTTCTTGTCCTTACCTAGCAATATGTACTTTCCTCACATAAACACATTATGGGGCTAGAGCTTTCTCTTCTCTCCTGTCTAGCTCCCACCTCTCCTTCAAGAATCAGTTAGTCTCCATTCCCTTCCCTGATCTTTCCTTCCTGCCTGCCTCATACAACTCACCCTTAATTATCTGTATGTCTCCCCTTAAGGCCTGGTGCTTTTAAAGATCTTTGTATGCATGTGTCTTCTATTTCCTCAGTCAGACTATAATGTCCAGTGCCCAGTAAAGTACCCAACAAGAGACAGGGTGGTCTGTGGAAAGAGCTGTCTGGCATCAGCAGACCTTGGTTTGCCTTCTGGTCCTGGTCAGAAGCTATCTGGAGGATTATGACCACTTCTGGAGGCCACATTTTCAAAGGAACACTGATAAGCTGGTGTACGTTCAGAGGAAGGTGAGAGGGAGGGGGAAATGAGACAAGGAATTATGTCACAAATCTGTGGAAGAAACTGGGGGTGTTTAACCCAAAGAAGAGAGGAGGTAGGGAAAATGTTTGGAAGAGGAGATATGTCTTAGCCTCCCAAATAAACTGTAATCCCCACCTCCCAGCCCCTGGGACTAGAACCAGTGGGGAAAGAGTAGAGTATAATGAAGAAAGCTCTGGCTCTGGAAACTATGGACTTTGGTTCAGTTTCCATCTTGGATGTTCATTATCAATGTGACCTTGAAGAAATCTGGTAACCTATGTGGTTTTCAATTTCTTCATCCTTAAAATTAAGGTGTTGGACTAAATGGCTTTTGAAGTTCCTTTTCCCTGTGCTCCTAAGGGCACCTAGGAACTTCACTGGATAGAGTGCTGGGCCTGGAATCAGGAAGGCCTGAGTTCAAATCCAGCCTCAGACATTTACTTGCTCTGTGACCCTGGGCAAGTCGCTTAGCCCTGTTTGCCTCAGTGTCCTCATCTATAAAATGAGCTGGAGAAGGAAATGGCAAACCCCTCCTGTGTCTTTGCCAAGAAAACCCCAAATGGGTCATGAAGAGTGGGACACGACTGAAATGGCTGAACAGCCACAAAAGCAAGCTGGCTCAATGTAAAGAATTTCTGAACCTCATGAATGTTCAACAGTGGAATTGGCTGCCTTGAGACACATACTGAATATTCTTCCTTTGGAGGTGTCCAAGCATGGTCTGTACCAACACTGGCCGGGGAAGGGGGAGGGGGATGGGATTCCTGTGGAGCTGGAAGGACTCTCTGAAGTCCCTTCTAACTAGAAGATGGTATGACTACCACTTCCTGTGTGACCTTGGGAATATGACTTGCACTTTCTAAGCTTCAGTTTTCTCTTCTGTAAAAGGGGAATCATAATTCCAGCTCTGCTTCCTTCCCACACAGGGGGGCCATGGGGGAGGACCCTATGAGGGAGTTTATGGGAAGGTACTTTGGAACCATAACCTGTGTTGTAAATATGAACAATCCTTAGTATTATTGCTATACCCTGGCTGTACTGAAGAGGTTCAGGCAGCCAGTGAACATCTATTAGGCACCTTTCATGGGCTAGGCACTATGGGAGAAATAGCATAACTATATGTACAAACAAGCTACAGACAAGATAAATTGGAAACAACCAGGAGTGAAGCAGTGGGCTTAAGCGGAATCGGGAAATGAAAGACTTCATGTATGAGGAGGGACACCCCAGCCCTTCTAAGGCTCACTTTATGAGGCTGCAGCATAGGGATGGGGTGAGCTGCCTGGCATCACACAGGACGGGAGCTCTCCACTGTTCTGGTTTCCCTAACGACAGCGGGTGTGTGGGCATGTGTAAGAGTCCTGCTCCTTCTCTCGACCCCAGCCAACCCCTCGAGGTGGCCCTGTTTCATAAGGAGGGAGAAGTAGGCCTGAATCAGCTATCTCCACTCCAACCCCTCCTTACTCATACTCAGACACGTGGCTGAGAAGACTCCTGTGTCTCATTTATCTGTCCCATTACCCAATCCTGGCTCATTCCGTCAGGCTGGACCAGCCTTGTTTGTGAGCGCTCCATAGATGTATATGCATGCTCATACACATCCACACAGGGCCCCAGATACACGTGGGCATAGATTTGAAAGCACGCATACACAGAGGCAGCTCAGTGTTGTAGAAAAGACATGTAGATTCACCCAGTTTAAACCCCAGTTTTACCATTTACTGTATGACCTTGGTAAAGTTAGTTAGCTTTTCTTAGCCTCAGTTTCCCCACCAATAAAATGAGGTAGTTGAACTACATGGTGTTTCCCATCTAGCTTAGAATATGGAATATAAATGTACACACACATTTATGTTATGATATATATTGTGTGTACATAAATACAAACACAGAATCAAATAAATGGACACAGGATCATCCCATTTATGTCTGGAAAGAACTTTTAGAGAATTGTAACTATTCAGTGGATTATGTCTGATCCAGCCCTTCACTTCAAAGATGATGGACTGAGGTTTAGAGAAGTGACTTGCCAAAGGCCATCCAAGGAACCTAGAGGAGGAATTAGAGCCCAGCTCTTCTGACTTCCTATCTAGTACACACTCAGGGTAAATTTGACACAGTAGACATGGTGTTGATAGCTTTAGAAGAAGGACTCAAATCCCACCTCAAAGCTGTGTGACTCTGCAAAAGTCAATTCACCTCTCTAAGTCTCAGTTTCTCCATTTGCAAAACAAGGATCATAATACCCACCTGTCACCGCTGCTGTGAGGATTAAATGATATATATATATATATATATATATATATATATATATATATATAGTTAACATGGGGCAACTAGGTGACTCCATAGATGCAGCTCTGGGCCTGGAGTGGGGAAGACCTGAGTTCAAATCTAGCCTCAGATACTTACTAGTTGTGTGACCCTGACCAAGTTACTTAACTTTTTGCCTCAGTTTCCTCATCTGTAAAATGAACTGGAGAAGGAAAGGGCCAACCACTCCAGTATCTTTGCCAAGAAAACCCCAAATGGGGTCATGAAGAGTTGGACATGAACAACAAAAACAACATATTTATTGGAAAAGGTCTTACAAACCTTATAGTGCTATATAAATGTAATTTGTTACTCCTCTTCCTCTTCCTCTTTCCACTCTACTGTGCAGCCTCCTCCACATAGACATAAAAACACATAAACACATACTTACACGTTATAGATATACATGTATGGATATCCATATACAACAAGGATGATGAATAGATATACACACAGGACACAAACACAGACACACACATATCTTTGTGTACTGACATACTTCGATTCACATACACAATGAATTGATTGAACTGGAATATACACAAGCTTCCCTGCAGCGACATTAAGCAGGCAATGATGAAGACATTTTATTAGCCTATTATGTTATAATAGGCTAAATATTATATATTTAAATAAATTAAATAAATAATATGCATTTAGGCTAAATATTATAAGTCTGGTGAGTCCCTTGTCCTGTGCTGGAGACTGTGAGAAGCTGGGAGGGGGGAGACAAAGGAAAGAAGAAATCAGGTCCCAGTTTTGGAGAAGCTGCTGATGTAAGCCAGGTTACGCAGAACAGCCCAGGTGACTTGATAAAGTCAATAAAGGATGGGAAGGGAGAAGTCCTAAAAGACTTTGGCCTAGTCTGAGGGGGCTTCCTGGAGGGGATGAGACAGGACTGTTTTCAAAGGCATCAAGGGGAGAATGAGCAGAATAGACAGAAAGGAGAATCAGTATGAAAAGGGGTGATGGGGACCTCCATGCCCTCTGCTTCATTTCACTTTCCCTCAGGTCCAGGCCTTCTTTGGGGGGTAGGAGAAGCCAAGTCCAGGGATCTCTTTGGAGAAAGGCTGAACTATCAATCTGGAGATCAGAGGTGGAGTATTGACTTTGCCCCTCTCCCACTGTGAATTTGGCACTTAACCCTCCTTGTGTTTGTCTCCTCATCTATAAAGTATAGATAATTAATTCTTCATGGAGCAGTTTTATGGGCCATAGAAATGTTCGTTATTATTGGTAGTAGTATAGAATCTCTGTCTTGGTCTGTCTGCCGAATAATGTTAGGGCTGGGGAGAGGCATTGGGATAATTCCTTTTGCCAACATTGGTCCTAAGCCAGATCTTCTCAGGAATCAAGTGACAGGACACCAGAATGTGCCAGAATTCCCATTTTGGATTTCGTGGAACTGAAGCCTGATCAGATGAGAAACTAACTCCATTAAGCCAGCAACGGGAGTGCAAAAAGGACCCAGGCATTCTGGGTCTCAGTCCCCACCACTGCCTCTCCTCCCCTTTCAAATGTAGCTGGGGAAGGGACCCAACCAGGGGGCTGAGATCTTCTCCAGGTAGTATGGGGTAAGCTACAAAAGGGGCAGAAGGTTTTAAACTCCTAGGAACTGTCAAAGGGGAATATCGGCAGCGTCCCTAGTGACACCTTTCCCAGGGCTGGGTTAAGATTCTGTCACCACCTGATGATTTCAGGGCCTCATTTTGCTGCAGCCTAGAGAAGAAAAATATTGCCAGTCCATCCTAAGGGATATCCATTCCTTCCTTCCCTTTTCCACCTCTCCCCTGGAGAGGGTATCTCAATGCTTCCTGCTTTTCTAGGCGCCAACTCCCTGGGGTCCCTTTCTGCGAACCTCCCGTCTCGTCTTGGGGCCCCTTGGGGATGGGGTGATATGGTTCAAAGAAGACATTCCCCAGCAGGGCTCTAGGTACTCTGTGCCCCAGATCTTTTCCTCCTCCAGTCCCCCTACCTGGCCTCCAACTACAATGTGGAGGGAGCAGAGGAGAGACTCGCGCCCCATCTTGCCGACGCTGAGCTGCCTCCAGTTTGAGGCGCTACGGTAGGGAGCGGAGGCGGAAGCCCAGGACGACGTCTCAGTGTCCCAATCTTACCTGGCCCTCCTGCTTGCGACCCCCGGAGTCGGGCCCCCCAGGGGCCGCATCCGTCTGGCAGGGGGGCTGCATACTTCCCTCCCTCTTAGGGAGGACTTCCCGGAGGAGGTGTCGGCAAAACAAAAGGAGGGAGAGGCTGGGTGGGCTGGGAAGGCTGGAGCAGTCGTAGGAGCTGCAAAGGAGCAGAGAAGATTCGCCGAGGGGAGCTGCGAGTGGCAGCTGAGCTCTGCGGGCGCAGGAAGCGGCGGCGTGACAATGCCTGCGGAGGCGGGGCGCAAAGATAAACTAAGATTACTAGAGTCTGGCCCGGAGGAGGAGCGGGAGCAGGGAGGGGCCCTCAGGGTCCCACCTTCCCCTACCCCTGCTCAGTCCCAGCCCTCGCCCTTCCTCCCCCAGTTTCAGTTTCCACCAGGGGTTACTGTGGTCACCACCTCCGAGCAGCTGCTGCCCCGGCGTCCCCGGGGACCGGGCGGGACCAGGGCCAGGGCCGGGCGGAGTGGGGTGGAGGTGGGGGGAGGCAGCGAGGAGTGTCTGTCTCTCTAATATAGCTGATTTGGCTCTGCCCTCCCTAAATTTCTGAAGACTGGGAGGTGGCGGTGGCCGTGACGGTGGAGGAGGGGGGATGTAGAAGGGGCCGTAGAGGGATAGGCTAGGGAGAGGGAAGGAGGGAGGATAGGAGGAAGAAGGAAGGCACCAGAGGGGGAGTGGGGGTAAGGAGTGGGCAGAGAGGAACGGACGTGATGAACGGGGGCGGGGGGCGGCGGAGGAAGGGTGCTGAGAACTGAAAGGAAGAGTGTGATATGTAAAACTTCGGATGGGCGCCTTGGATCACTTAGGCAGATATCTCTAGGAACTTTTCTTAAAGGGCTTCTCATCCTACAACAAGAGAAACTGGAGAGGGGCAGGATTCACCCTGGGCGCCATGGGCACTGGGGATAACTGCCCCAGTAAGGGCTGTGGAGATGGTCTCTCTGGATCTTTCCTGAGTTCCATTACCAGCCTCCAATCTGGTGGAATTCCAGGGGCCTTAGGACTTGTTTAGGAGTTTTGAGACATACTCCCTTCCCCCCCATGACCCCATCCAAATTCAAAGACTTCAGAGACCTTGTTCTTGAAGCCTGAGTTTGGGAGACCCTGAAAGTTCTCTCGAGGCAAACAAGGAGTACTTCCTCAGCCTAAGAGGAGGACAGAACTCTAGGCCTGGAGTCAGGAAGCTCCAATTTCCAACCCAGCCTCAGACACTTACTAGCAATGTGATCTGAGGCAAATCACTTTAACTATAGAACATCAGAACTAGTAGGGACCATAGCCAACTCACTTATTTTACAAAGAAGGAAACAAGCCAAGAGAGGGAAAATGATGTGCTTGGGTCACCCAGTGAGTTGGTGGCAGAGCTTGGAGGAATTGCTGGATCTCCTGGTTTCCAATCAGTGAGATAAGCTTGTTTTTTTAACCACCCATTTTCCTTTCTTCTGTCATTCTTTCCACTTTAACCTCTGTTTGCTTTGGTTTCCTCATCTGTAAAATGGGCCTACCTCCCAGGGTTCTTGTGAGGATCAAATGAGATAATAATTGTAAAGCATTTTGCACAATTCCTACTTCAGAGTAAGTGCTATAGAAATGTTAGTTGTTATTATGCGTACTCCCTTCCCTAGGGCTTCTCTCAGGTCTTCTGAGGGGTTCGAGGGGCTGATTACCTGTCTGAGAAAACAAAAGGAAAAATGCTTCAATCTTCAAAGGGATATGTACCATGCATGTAATGCAATGTCACTGCTGATATTGTTCCTTGAGATCAGTTTTCATCTGTGACAGACACTGATAGTTGGAATGAGTAAGAGTTTTGGTGTGGGACCAACCTCTGTAGCATTGAATACTTGATAGAGTATTGGAAATTAAGAAGAACTGAGTTCAAATCTCACCTCAGAAACTTATTTCTATATTACCTTGGTCAAGCTATTCAATCTCTTTGGGTCTCACTTGCCTTATCTGTAAAAATGAAAGGGCTGTATTTGATGACTTCAAAGGTTGATTCAAGCTCAAAACCTATGATCTTGTCATGAGGACAATAACCTCTAACCCAGGGGTGGGGAACCCACAGAGGTCACATGTGGCCCTCTATCTCCTCCAGTGAGTCCCTTTGATTGAATCCAAACTTGGCCACACTTGAGGATCTAGAGAGCCATATGTGCTCTCCAGGCTGCGGGTTCCCCACCCTTGCTCTAGCCTCAAGCACTTACTAGCTGTATGACCCTAGACAAGTCACTTGGCTGCTGTCTGCCTTAGTGTCCTAATTTTTAAAATGAGGGTGATTAACATCTACTTCCCAGGGTTGTTGTGAGGATCAAATGAAATTATAATTGTAAATAAATTTGATGGAAGGCCTTTTGTTTTTATACCACAATCATTTCCCAATATGATTCCTCTTTGAACCCTCTTTTGTAATAAAGGAAAACAGTTAAACAACAGTTAAGTCAGAGCAAACCTCTCTGGGATGGATGTGAAGTTCCATCTCTGTGGTATGATCACAGATCTCCAGTGGGAAAGGATCCCCTTGTCATCTGAATCAACCGGCTCATTTTACCTAGATAAGGAAATGGGCCCAGGCAAGGTTAAATGACTTGTCTAAGGCCACAAAGATAGAAATCATCAGAGGAGAGCCTTGATTTGAGTCTAGGTACTGCCTACAATAAGCTCATAATCTAATGATCCTTTCAAGGTTCAGCTCAAGTTATCATCTCCTACGAGAGGTATTTGTTCCCTCCATTGTAAGAGCTCCCTCCACAAAATTATTTTGTTTTTACAGTATTTTGAATATATATTTTGTATCTACTTTTTAATGTTCATGTTGCTTCTCTTTAGTAAAATATAACATGTACAGAGACAGAACTGTGTGCATTTGTATCCTAAGTGTCAGCACAGTGCAAGGCACGTAGTAGGTAGGCACTTAATAAAGGCTTGTCAAATCTGGCTTTTGTGCCAGGGATAAAGGTGGCTTTGCTCTCTATTATGCCCAGCACAAAACTTAACTCTTTCCCAGTTCTATTCCATATTAAAGAATTTGTAGCCATGAAAAATTGCATGTGGTTTCCCTTGAATATCTATGAATATATGCATGATATATATGATGTATATACACAATAAGCAATATAAATTGACACAAAAATATATTGTAGTCCTGGGCAATCACCTCAGCTACATAGCACAATGTACCTTCAGGCACCTTGCTTGAGCCATTCACATTAGAATTTAATACAGCTAGCATTAATTAGCAAGGCACATATACCACAACATATATTGTGTAATTTATGGCACAAAGCATAATAAAATCACATTTTTTTGCCTTTTTTTTTTTAGAGGGGGAAAGGCAGGGCAATTGGGGTTAAATGACTTGCCCAAGGTCACACGGCTAGTTTTGTGTTAAGTCTCTGAGACCAGATTTGAACTCAGGTCCTCCTGACTCCAGGACCAGTGCTCTATTCACTGCACCACCTAGCCACCCCAATAAAATAATATTTTTTTACAGTGATTACATGCATATGTCACAACAAGTATACATAAAGCAACAGAACCTTCATATCATAGCAGCTCAGGGTTGGAGTGAGTAAATGTCTGACTTGGAGACAGCAAAGCTTGGGTTCGAATACTGCCTTAGATTCTTTGCTAGTTGTGTAATCCTGAGCAAGTCACTCAGCCTCTCTTAGCCTGTTCCTCATCTGTAAAATGGGGATAACAATAGCATTTACTTCACAAAGTTGTTGTGAGGCTCAAATAAGATAACATATGTAAAGTGCTTTGCAAACCTTCATTCTTTTTTTTTTTCCAGGGCAATTGGGGTTAAGTGACTTGCCCAAGGTCACATGGCTAGTAATTAAGTGTCTGAGGCCAAATTTGAATTCAGGTCCTCCTGACTCCAGGGCTGGTGCTCTATTCACTGCGCCACCTAGCTGCCCCTTGCAAACCTTAAAGTACTATCTATATATGTGCTGGCTATTATGATTACACTGTTATACCCTGGTGTGAATATATAGCCAAGCAGGATAACGCACCACAAGAGAAGCATCTGTGTAGTAAGATAGATTTTACATAACATAAAGACACTCCAGTTGTGGTTACATACAAAGTACATCTTACAAAAATGAGTATCAACTGAATACGTGGGTAACCATTTTTCCTATATTTCCTGAAGCATCATAAGCAAGCTCAGTCAATACATAATAGACACAGCACTTAACAAAAAAAAAAATTTATGGATTTTTTTGAGTCACTGAACCTTGTAGTTGGAAGGGACTTCATTGACTCTCCATGTCAATCCACTTCTGAAAAAACAGAACCCTTCCCAAACATATAGAACAAATGGATAAGCCTTGGCTTAAGGACCTTAAATCTTTAAAGGAACCCACCTCTCTTTTGAGGCAGTCCCTTCCGTGTCTTTTCCTTGCTTTTTACAGACCCTGTATTTTTAAAGGGACCTCTAGATGGTCTCAGCTGGCTATCAGCATCCATAGACTTCTAGTCTCTATGCTGTGTATATACTGACCTTGTGGATGGATGACATAGGCAGATACTCATTGTTTTCAAGCTAAGTAGGTAGTTGCCCTCTATTCCCAGGAATCTCTACTACTGATATATTAGGCTTCAAAGGAGTGCCTCTAGGTTAGCCCTTCCACTGTTTAAACAAAAGTTCCCTTAGGTATACTTGGTTGATTTCACACACTTCTCTGTTAGTTCAAAGGATCATGGAATAACAGATCTAGAATTCCATGGAACTCATCTAATTCAACCCTCTCCTTTTATAGGTAAGAAAACAGGACCAGAGATAAAATGACTTGTCAAAGAATTGAGATTTGAACTCACATACTCTGACTTCAAACCAATGTTTTTTTCCTTCTATTTCATACTACCAAAACTCAGTTTCTTTCTCATCTGACTTCACTGTTTTCTGACCTATGATCTAGCTCTGATAGTCTTGCTGCAACTGGTAAGTAGGCTCTTTACCATTACTCCTTTTCCTCTCACTAGGGAGTCTGATGGATTCTCTAGTACAGAGGTTTCCAAACTTTTTTGGCCTACTGCCCCCTCTTAAAAAAAAAAAAAACCCAAAAAACTACTCAGTGCCTCCCTGGAAATCTACTTTCTTTAATCCTTTTGATGTTGTTTTTTGAAATTTGTGTCATTTCAAAAAAATTTACAAATTAAAAAAAATGATGCATCTTAAGCTTAATAATTTTTTGCAAATTTGTGGGGGGGTTTCCTCCATTGAAACTTTGATGATGCAATATTGCATCCCATAAATGTATAGTATCATATTGTAAAAATTCATGCACATATTCCTGTCCATGCATACTGAACTTCCCAGCAATGTGAGACATACTAACCTGCCAACACTTACTTGTTAAGACCTGTAGGCAGACTTGACCACTGATCAGTTAAACTTGTATTTACTGTGTATTTATTTGGAAAACAATGTAATCACTGCAACTTTAACTGTGTTATACAATAGATGAAACATGTGTAAGCAGTTTTTCAAAATTTTCTTCTCTTCTTTCCTTAGGCTTCCATGGCCCCCTTATTTTTATTCAACACCTCCCATTTGCACCCAAGATTACTACTACCAGCCCTGGATCATTCCAGAACCCCCCAGGTGGTGGTATCACACACTTTGGAAACTTATGCAGTAGGCAGTTTTGATATGTTCTCTTTGTAAGACCCTAACGATTCTCCCAAATTATCTTGGATATTCTCAAGTTGCTCAGTTCTTCTACTATTTGCTATAGAATGGTTTTCCATTAATCCCTTATCTTCTCTGTTTGCTGTACCCCAAGATTTCTTAGCAGAATTCTATTGCCTTGCTGATGATTTTGACGAGTATGAGCTCTAAACTATTGCTAGTTTCTATGAAAGCTTTTCTGAGCTAAGACTATAGTTAGGCTTCCTTCAGCAGATGTCTTAGCCAAGAGGCATAGAGGTTCTAAGTCTCTATATTTCCTACATCTCTTCAGGCTCCCTAAGTATAAGTCAATAGGTAAACATGGCTTTCTTCCAAACATCGGTAGGTCAGTCAGCCAAGTAACATTTATTAAATTTTACCCTGTGCCAGTTACTGTGCTAAGTACTGGCAATACAAAGAAAGGCAAAAACAAAACAAGACAAAACAAAAATCCCCAACAAAATAGTCCCTGCTTTTAAGGAGCTTGCAGTCTAATAGGAGAGGTAACATATAAAGAGTGATGTACAAACAAGATACAGGTAGGAAAGTTGAGGGTAGTCTCAGGGGAAAGGCACTAAGATAAAGGAGGACTGGGAAAAGTTTTTTGCAGATGGAAGGACTTTAGTTGAAACCTGAAGAAAGTCAAGGAAACCAGGAAGAGATGAAGAGAGAGATCATTCTAGTCGTGAGAACTCCTGTTGGACCTCCTAACCTTTCAGAACTCAGAAGGTCTCATCTTCCCCATTCTGTCTCCAATACTCTTTAGCCTAAGAGCAGGAAAGAAAAAAATACAAAGAGGTAAAGAACAGAGGAGCCATGTTCATGGCCATGTGTCATCCCCAGATGGGAAGAAAGGCAGCCAGGTGGTGAACCACTGCTACTCCCCCTCTCCCCACCCAAAAGATTACAGCAGTGTCCTTGCCTCACTCAGATTCAACTAGGAGACAGAAGCATGTTGAGTCCACGGTTGGTTTTCATGTACATTCTGTTTGGGTTCAGCAGCTGATAAAAATGACAAATGGTAAATGGACCAAAAACAATTCTAGAATACCTGTACATGTTCTAAAATGGAGAGCAGGCCCCTCCATTCCATATGCCAAGCAGCAGGCTCATCCAGCATCTACATGTCTGCTACTGAGACTGGTTTGTGGGAAAGGATACTTGCAAGAGGCATCTTAATTTTTTGAGTCAAATGTTTACTTCAAAAAAGTTTTATTGATGTCTCTTATTTACCCCCACTCACTGTACTTTCCTGATACATCCTTCCTACTCCCGATAAAGCTGTTCCTTAGGACAAAAATAATCAAAAACAACTGATTACAGAGGTTGAGTGAAGCTGGCAGAGTAATAAATAGGAAGCAATATAGTAATTTCCTCTTCCCTAACTTCTCCTACCACAACTAGATGATGCACCAGACAGATTGGGGAAATCTAGAAAAAGTCATAGTGAATTCTTTGTCCAGCCTAGTTAGCCATGGGGAGACAGATAGGGAGGTCTTTGGACACTGGGGATGGGATCAACCAGGAAAACACTGAGCTTGAAGCACTCCAAACTGGGAGCACTCTAGCACCCAAAGAGAGCACCAGCACAAGGGGAGGTCCCAGATGTTTGCTAGAGCACACGTAGGTGATGGTAATGTGTGAACTGGCAGCTTTGCTGCCCATGACATAATTCCAGGCAACAGATCCAGTAAGTCAGCCAATAAACATTTATTAAGCACCTACTATATGCCAGGCACTCACTGTGCTAAGCTCTGGGGATACAAATAAAAATGAAGACAGTCCCTGTCCTCAAGGAGCTTACAATTTCATAGGAGAAGATAACATAAAAGGAAGATGAAAGGGGGAGTGGAATGAAGGGGGTGGTGAGAAGGTACACTGCATCGGGGCATCATAGAGCAGTCCAAAAAAAGTCCAAGAGCAATTTACCAGTTTCCCTTGTGATTGCATAGAAATAATGGCAAAAAAATAAACAACTCCTATGACAAAAGAAAAAGTCCAAGAGTAGTGTAACTGGTGGAAAATAGAGAGAAGACAATATTGAGCCCTTTTCTTAAATAGAGGACCTGGAACTCACAGCTCTGCCCTCAAGTCAAAGGATCTGATCAGAGGCAGAAGGTACTGATGAGATGTGAGTACCAGGCAGCTTTATTCTTCCAGGTTAATGAGATTCCTCAGTGATGATTTTCCTGGGAAAGGAAGATATGATGGAGAAGTCCAGAGAAATGCAAAAGCTGTTGTTATTTGTCCTTTGTTCTTGAAGAGGACCAATGACATTAGAAGGGTGATGTCTTGACTTCAGAGTAAATTAGATTTAAGTGAGTTAGTTACTCAAAAAGACAGTGTTGAGCTTCTTTCTTAAAAGGAGGCCTTGGAATTCATTCCAGGCCTTTCCCTCCAGTCAGAAATTAGTGAGTAGGGTAACTGCTTTTGGAGGTAGTGTTCCAGGAAGGGGAGGGGCAGTTAGCTGGTGCCATGAATAGAGCGCTGGGCCTAAAGTCAAGAAGACCAGAATTCAAATGCAGCCTCAGATACTTACTATCTGTGGGACTCTGGACAAGTCATTTCATCCTGGTCATTTCAGTTTTTTTCATATGTAAAGTGAGTTGGAGAAGGAAATGGCAAACCATTCTAGTATCTTAGCCTAGAAAACCGCAGATGGGGTCACCAACAGTTGGATACCACTCTCCTCCAGAGTCATTGAATCCAGTGTCAAGACAAAAGTCAAGATTATAGCAATGGCTAGGTGACCTTGGCCTTTTTAAACTCTTAAACTTTTTAAACTAAGGATTTTCCCAGGTCTCAGTTTGTCTGAGGTAAGCCCATTCAGTGATTAAGAGCTAGGTAAGAATTGAGACAAAAGGTGGCCTATTTTGCCACCACAGGGGCAGACCCTCAGAGTTTCTGGCCAGAACAGAAAACAATTGCTATTTATACTCATTCTGAGTCATCAAAACCCAAACAATGAGTGAAAAGCTTGGACTGGGACCTATTATTGGTCATTCAATGAAAGCCAGAGTGATTTGGGTTTAAAAGAGAAGTCAAGTAACTCCATTTGAATGACAAAAGGCTTTTTCAAAGCCTGATTTTCAGAGCTATAGTTCAAGAAATCATAAATGAAAACTACACAAGACAGAATTAAGTGTACCAATTTTTTGAAAAATAAAATAGGAAATATAAAAAATTCTAGCCCCCAAGCCTTAAAATATCTTACAAAGTATAAGCAGCCAAAAATTATATTCCTGTGGACAGAGCACCTACATGTAAAGGTATTGTTGGGGGGGAAAACGGGATCCCGATAGGTTCAACAGGGCGTCTGGAAAGAATTCAGCTCAGCCTTTCTTGGAGTTAGAGTTGAGAAAGTTTATTAATACGCCATTACAGCGGGCAAGAGTCCTTTAGGGGACCTGCGAGTGAGAGGGGTACATGCTTTTACTTTTAAAGGGTAAGGCTGCCATTGTCTGGGCTGACCGGAGGGAAGGGACCTCAATGCATAGATAGTTTAGATAAGATTTGGGCCAAGCCGGAGGAGACATGAGGATTTGGGCCAGATCGAAGGAGACATGAAAGGATTCCCAAGGTGTTGCCTAGGCCTAGTGCGGATAGGGGGAAGGGGCAGAGTCGGAGGTTGGGAAAGGAATTTTACAGATAACAATTTTACAATACAAATTGCAGTTACAATTTCACAGACTGGTTTCACAAGTTGGTTTCACAAATTGACCTAGACCCCAGGTACCCCATCAGTATGACTCCTCATGCAGACAGAGGGACCATATGTGATGAAGGGAGAAGAGGAAGAGGAGGAGGAAGAAAAGGAGGAGGAGAGCAATTACTACTCACAGATTGTTGTTTGTCCTTTGTTCTTGAAGAGGACCAATGAGAATAATGTCTTGACTTGCAAGTGAATTGGATATAAGTGAGGCTGAGCTGCTCAAAGTCATCAGCCTCAGTCTCTCCTCCAGAGTCATCAGAGTCCAGTGACTAGGCAAAAGTCAAAGCAGTGGGCTCATGAAAGCAGTATAGCTGGTGGGAAGTGGGGAAAAGACTGTATTGAGCCTCTTTCTTAAATGGAGGCCCTAGAATTCATTCCAGGCCCTTCCCTCCAACCAGAAATGGATGAGAAGGGTAACTGAAGGGGAAGAGTAGCTAGATGGTGCAATGGACAGAGTGCTGGGCCTAAGGTCAAGAAGAACTGAGCTCAAATGCAGCCTCAGACACTTACTAACTGTGTGACTCTGGGCAAGTCATTTCATCCTGATTGCCTCAGTTTCTTCATATATAAAATGAGCTGGAGAAGGAAATGGCAAACTATTCTAGTATCTTAGCCAGGAAAACCCCAAATGAGGTCACCAGGAGTTGGATACTACTGAAACAACTGGGGGTGGGGTGGGGTGGGGGGGAAGATTCCAGGAAGTTAGCCCTGGCCAGTATACTAAAAAAAGGGGTAAGTTCAAAAGCCAGTAACAGCAGCAGCAGCAGCACCACCAACATGGCTCAGATCCCAGGCACAGAGCAGGGTCTTATTTCTATTATCTAACCCAGTATGCAGAGGAACTATAATCAGACTAAACTATAACTCAGACTAAAAGGGATCCTACAATTCTGACACTCTGAAATTTAAGGTATATCACAGAAAAACAACAACAGCAGCAGCAGCAGCCACAAGAGACAACCGACCCAGAGGGCGGAGCTTTCCTAGGTAGCTGATAGGGGTGGAATCCCTGAGCAGCCTACTCTAGCTCAGACCCAAACTCAGGTCAGGAACTTGAGAAGCCCAAACCAGGAGGGTAGCAACCAGACTTTGCCCTGGAACAGACCACTTAGGAAGCATTGAAAGGTTTCAGGTCCCCAACCTGTTTCTTCGATCCTGGAATAACACACTTAATACTCCAAGAAAGCAGCAATAGGACCAGCCTAGATCTTCTTTCCAGAAGTGTGGCAGAGCCCAACCCTAACATGAAGTCCAAATCCAAGAAGTAGATTGGAAGAAAAGGCAAACAAAAAAAGAACCCCACCATGCTGAGCAATTCACATTATGGTGGCAGGGATGTTTAAGACACAAATAGAAAAAAATGACTCCAAAACATCTACAATCAATGCCCCAGAGAAAAAACACAGCTTGGACACAAACTCAACTAAAATTCCTGGAAGAGATGAAGCAAGGCTTAAAAAAAAAGAATTTAAGCATGATTATATAAATGTAATGAGAACTCTTGAGAAAAATTGTAAAAGAAATGAGAGCAATGGAAAAAATAATTAGAAAAGGAGCTAACAGTTTGGCACAAGCTATATAAACCTCTGCATAAGCAACAAACTCCCTAAAAATTAGAAAGGACCAAAGAGAAGTCAATGACTTCATGAAGCAGCAAGAAATACTAAAACAAAATCAAAAGGCTGAAAAATAGAAGAAAATATAAGGCATCTCATAGCAAAATCAACCAACTTGGAAAAACTGAGGAGAAAAAAATTTAATTATCATTGGACAATATATACTTTTTGAATAAGAGATTCCATTACTGGACTTATACCTCAAGGAAACCATCAATAAGAATAAAGTCTCAATATATGCTAAAATATAGCATTTTTGTGATAGCACAGAATTGGAACAAAGTAGATGTGCATCAATTGGGGAATGGCTAAACAAACTGTGCTATATGAATGTAATTAAATATTTTGTGCTATAAGAAATAATGTATATGATGAATACAGAGACTCATGGAAAGATCTATATAAAATGATATAGGATGAAGCAAGCAGAGTCAAAAAAAACCCCAAATATACAATAACTACAACAATGGAAATGGAAATAACAACTACAAACCAAATGATCAAAAGTGAGTGTAATAAAATTATAAAGATCAAACAAGACTGAATGAAAAGATATGAAATGGCAACCCCAACCCATCCCTCTGTGGAAGTAGGAAGTGTCTAGTTGCTACACACTGCACACATTTTTTGGACTTTTTCAATGTATTGATCAGTTGTGCTGATTTCTTTTCCTCTTTACAAATACTATTTGTTATATAAGATAGCTCTCTGGGAGGAGAAAAGGAAGAAATATTTGGGAAAACAATGATGATGTAAGAAATAAAAAGATATAAATAAGAACTTATTTTTTAAACATTTTTGTCTTCTGAGTTTGAGTCTTGGTTTTCTCTGACATTTTTTAGGGTCAACTTCTTTTTTCTTGACCTTGAACTTTATGTTAAAATTAGGCTCTGCTGTTTCTCAATTGACAAATGGTCAAAGGATATGAAGAGGCAGTTTTCGGACAAAGTAATAAAAGCTATCTATAGTTATATGAAAAAATGTTGTAAATCACTATTGATTAGAGAAATGCAACTTAAAACAATTCTGAGCTACCACCACAAACCTATCAGATTGGCTAATATGTCAGAAAAGGAAAATGACAAATGGTGGAGGGGATGGGGGAAAATTAAAACACTAATGCACTGTTGATGAAGTTGTAAACTGATCCAACCATTCTGGAAAACAATTTGGAACTCTGCCCAAAGGGCTATAAAGTCATGCATACCCTTTGACCAAGCAATTCCATTACTAGCTCTGTATCCCAAAGAGATAAAAAAACTAAAGGGAAAAGGACCTATTTGTACAAAAATATTTATAGTAGCTCTTTTAATGGTGGCAAAGAATTGAAGATTGAGGGGATATCCATCAATTGGGGAATGACTGAACAAATTGTTGTATATGATTGCAATGGAATACTATTATAATAGAAGAAATGATGATTAAGATGCTTTTAGAAAAACCTGGAATGACTTACATGAATTGATACAAAGTAAAATGAGCAGAACCATAACATTGTACACAGTAATAGCAAAATTGTATGAAGATCTAATATGAATAACTTAGCTATTCGGAGCAATACAATGATCCAAGACAATTCTTTTTTTTTGTTTTTTTGGAGGGGGGAAGATAGGGCAATTGGGATTAAGTGACTTGCCTAAGGTCACACAGCTATTTTTTTTTGTGTTAAGTGTCTGAGGCCAGATTTGAACTCAGGTCCTCCTGACTCCAGGGCCGGTGCTCTATTCACTGCACCACCTAGCCACCCTGATCCAAGACAGTTCTTAAGGACTTATGATGAAAGGTGCTGTCCATCTCCAGAGAAAGAACTGATAGAGCTAGAATGCAGATAGAGGATACTTTTTTTTTTTGCCACAGCAACCATGTCTGACAGAATATACAATATTCCCCAGCCACTGAACCCTACTTCATGTTGTGATTGATGCCTTCTTCTGTTTACTCATATTCTAAACTTCAGTTTCTGGTTTGGGGCTTTGTGCCAGAACACAGCTCTGTCCCTTCTGGCACTCCTGGATTTTTTGAGTGGTCCTTTCCCCTGTATATTCTGCCATGCTAGATCAGGTGGCCAGTTTTACTAAGCCCTATCCTCTGCCTTGATTCCTGGTTTCTGTCACAGCTTCCTGGTGATCCACTGTAAGTGCTGTTCTTGGTCATCTTTGTTGTCTTCTCCTTTCATAGTCCCCAGGTAGGAGTTGGTTCCATCTCTTGCTGTAGCTCTGATAGGTCTGAGTCAAATGTTGGAGAGATTAGCTGGTCTCAGACCTCCTGAAAGGCTCTACTCCAGTGGTGACTTCCAGTGCTCTGAGGAGTGGACAGTCCAGCCCTGTATCTCTGTTCCATGTTCTCTACTTCTATTCTGACAAGACAGGGCTGGCATCTGGCTCCAAGCCTGATTAGCAGAGCTTTTGGTGGCTTACGATCTCCCCCTGGAGTGTTCTTGTTCAGAGTCCTGCTGGCTGCAGGCCCAACTGGAGTTGTATTGGCTTCCCTGATATGACCTCTCTCCTAACTTCCATTGGCTTCTGGCCATCTTATTTCATAAAGTTCTGGACTGGATGGAGGAGTTTATTTCTGCTTTCCAGTTTTCTTTTTCATTGCTCTGTCTGGCATCTATTTTAGATATTTGCTGGGTTGAATCAGTCAATAAACATTTATTAGCTACTACTATATTACATGCCAATTACTGGGGATACCAAGAAAGGCAAAGGATGGTTCCTGCCCTTGAGAAGCCCACTGTCTAATGGGGGAGCTGAGCTCTGTCTGTGGGAGATCTGTTCTTCTATAATCTTTCACATTACCATCTTAATCTGAAGTCCCTTCTCTTCCACCTCTCTACTAAGAGAAGGGAGCTGTCTTTTATTATCTGTTCTCTGGGGTGCAGAATGGTCATTACATCAAATAATCCTTTGGTAATCAAGAAGCAATAAACACAACAGAGGTTCTTTTACTCTGTATACATTCATGTGACTGTAAAAAGATGTAGCCTGCAGTAGAAAACCTTGTGCAAAAGTCTATGCATTTCCTTCTCATATTTTCATCAATGTATGCATAGCTCAATCTCATAAAGATTTTATAGAGATGAGAAATAAGCTATAATCCCTGTTTTGAATGCATCCCTCACAGACACTATAGAAATGGTGACTGTCTCTTTAAGACAAGAGAAAAACCAGATACAATATGGGGAAAAGCAGCTTGAGCTGGCGGTTTGGAGGCCATTTGAGACATGTTTGGCTATTAAATGCCTCTCTTCATGGAGTTAGGGAAAAGGTGCTTATTTTGCCTGTGAGCTAAGAAGAATTTGTGGAGAAAATAGAGGTAGGTTAGGAGAAATATTTTCCTTGTTGGACCTGTTTTGACTGTGGTCTTGTAAAGAAATTATATGAAAAGTCTGCAAGGAGCTGGCAAATGTAATATATTTTGGAAAGATTGTTTCTCACCACATGAGCTATTTTTCTGTAGAGACTGAACTCAACTATCATTTCCTTTATTTTCAGTTTCAATTTCTCTCCCTCCTTCTCCCCTCTCACCTACCCATTTAGAAGGCAAGAAATATGGTACCCATTATACAGATTAGGTCATGGAAAATATATTTCCACATTAGTTTTGTTGCCAAAAACCCCAATAGAAATAAAGAGAAATTCAATCTGTACTCAGAGTTTATCTGTTTTTGATCTGGATGTAGATAGCATTTTTCAACACGACTCCTTCCAAATTGTAATAGATAATTTTAACTACTATCTTGAGAGGAACTATGAAGAAGATTCTTAAGCTGCTTTAATTAGTATAGAGAATGAATGAAATGTTGTGAGACTGTGTTTCCAGGTAAGAGCTCGCTCTCACTGAGGGAAGTAGTCACTCTCTGCTGTGTTGAGGGCTTGAGGTGACACAGGGTACAACCAAAATATTCTAAACAGTTATGTATATCGTTGCTTTTTCATTTTGCTGAAATGTTCACAAATGTTATCATTTCATTTGTTAATAAATTGTTTGTATTTACTATTTTTAATGTTTGATTAATTATAGATAAGAGTAATAACTATTGAGAGAGTATGTTTCTCCAGTTCAAATAATTGTTATTTAATTAAGGAGAAAGAGATTTAAAATTTATTAATGAGAAAGAAATTATTTGAATATACCCATAGATTACTCAAGAACTTAGGAGGATATAAGTTAAATGAAAGAACCAGGGGCAGGCTATAGACTTAAGTGTGACTAATAAGGGAGTATGTGGTCAGACCCCAGTGCCTATAACTTTGCTATATAAAGATGTTGCTGATATCTTTAATTGCCTTTTATTGGGGGATCAGCAGTGATTCTGCCTATTATTCTTTCTCATTCATTCAATTACTCATCCCTTTTTGCAAATACCTTGAAAACTGATTCCTTTGAACTTTCAAAATGGAATCACCTTCAGAACAGATTTCTTTTGTGTGTATTTGGTCTAGTCCAGTTGCTTTTCCTGACTTCATCTTTTTAATTGTTATTTCTGCTTGATAATATAGGATACTACATATCAGAGATGAAATATGGTATTTCATGTTTCATCACTGTTACTGATGAAGAAATAGATCTTTATATAAATATTAACAAATATGTTGCATTTTCCTTCTGTGTGATGTCCTCCTCCCAGTTTTATCTATAAATTCTATTGGGATAATATGAACTAGTTGGATCTCTTATCAAACTTTCTGTAGATTCATTTTCTGCAAAAAATGTCCTGAAACTCTACTACCTTTAGTTGGTTTCTGAGATGATACTGTTTATAATCTTCCACAATCTTCCTCTTTGACCTTATACAAATGAATTTGTATTCTAAACTGGTATTGCCTTTGTCTGCCATGTCTTTCCACTTGAGAGAAGGAGAATTTATTTTGTCAGCAGAAGTAGTTTCTAGACTGTTTTTGCATAATTGTTGTAATGACTGCTTTTATACTGATTAAAACATTTGTAAGAAATGGTAATATTAAAAGAAGTATCCTTTTTTTTTTTGGAGTAAAAACTCCTTTTGAATAGATCAGGTTGGAGCTTTATGGAGGAGTTTGCAGTGTCTTTATTCCTTCTTTTAAATGGGTGTTGATCTTGACCTTTGGTCTGACCCTACACAGAAAGCTGATTCAGAAATGACTCCCTTGGCAGTCACCATTTTTTGTCTTCTTGGTATGGTCAGCACTTCAGCACTTTTCATTTATCTTCTTGAAGGAAGCATGGAGCTTATAAGTAGACTACAAGACTTTTACCTCTTTCAGTTCTTGATCCTTAACCATATTATCCAATAGAGCTTTAACTGGTCACTTTGCATTGAAGCTAACCAACATCAAAATATATATATTGACTTACTTTGAAAGATCATGTCAAATTCTTCATAACTCTATTTTACTTTTTCATCCTCTGCAACATAAGTTGGCACACACATTTTAATTTTCATAGTACTCATTTTGCTCATGTTCATCTTATTATGTTCATCTCTATTGGACAAAATGACCACATGTCACATTCAAGTGAATGTATAGAGAATAAGCTCTGGGAGTCCTTATTATACCAACCCCAGCTCCATTGATTGGTTGAGTCCCCAGAGCAAGGCTACTGTTTTCCTTTAGGGTTCTAGGGGTACCATTGAGGGGTTGGGGATGTCTTCCTAATGACAGAACCTGGAGTCCTCATTCTAGTGCATTTCCTTAGTATCAATCATCAGTTAATATCTCTTTAATAACAATTAACTAACTCACATGGATTAGCTTTTATAGAAGGATATTTTCTGAAAAGAGAGCAACAACCTAAATAAATAAACATCTCTCCAGAATCAAGGACACATTCAGTTCTCCACTGCCTTAATCTCTAAAGACAGTCAGTTTGGACTTAAAGTGGTTGCAACAAATTATTCGTCCCAACTTCAGTTGCAAATATGACAAAGCCAGTGGAATGAATTGCTCTCTTGCTTTTAGAACATGGTGTCTTGGTTGCCTTCAATTTATTAATGAGCTGGGTCCTGATGGTCTCTCTTTCTTGGGCTTGGCTGCTGGCAAACTCTGTTATAGACTCCAGCTCCTTGATTTTTTGAGATCTCACAAGCCTTGTGTATTAAAGTAAAAACAAATAAGAGGTGGTCTTATCCTAGGCACAGGCTTGCTTAGGAAATCATGCATGCACTGGCTGACCCAGTGGAGTGAAGGGCATCTCTTAGTTAACCCTCTAGAGCTCAGAGGGTTGTCCTCATTAACTTGAGACCAGAGGATAGGAAAGATATAATTTCTTGTACTCTTAGTTTTGGATCAGCAGCTAATCAGAAAATTTTTTGTTCACTGTGCAGTAAGCAGTCAGGGAACAATCAGAGAATATTTGTGCATCCACATCATCATGAATTTCCAGAGGCATGCTCACCAATCATCCATATGGGTGCTCATGCATATGCTCCCAGGTCTCAGCTCTCATTAGACAGTACTGTTTTACAGACATTACAGGTATTTTTTCCTACTTTTGGATAAATGATGAAATCAGCTGTATTAATTGAGAAAGGATGTATGGGGCAGTGGAAAGTGCCCTGGATTGAGTCAGAGGACCTTAGTTCAGATCCTTGCATGGTCACTTAACACCTATGTAGCATTTAAACTTTCGAGTCATGGACCCTTCCTCCTCTCTCCCCGTGCCCTGCCTGCTTTCGATCTCATGCAGGAAATAAATTCTTCTTCTTCCTCCCAGTGGGATTCTTAAAGAGAATTGCTGGAATTTCCATGAACATCAAACTGCATTGGAATTGTATTGGAATTGCTGGAAGAGGGCAAGGTATAACCAAAAAGGACTGAAGAATTAATTTGGGATGTGGCGACTGAGTCAGAGATATATGTTTGGGTGGGTGGAGGGCTCTTTGAATCACTATTATAAGTCAGGCAAATTCTACCCCCTTCTTTCCTGTTGTACCTATCTGGACTCCATAGTTCCTCAGTAGTGTTTTCCTCACCTCCCAAAGATTTTTTTCCTTGTTAAATAGTTGTTTGTTGGAAGAAGTGAGCTATGGAGGGAGTTACTACACAAGTTAGGAGTGGTGCGAGAGGTCAACACAAAGCTCTGAGATCTCAGCTTCTTTTTGGACTGTGAGGGATGCCTGGAATGTTAGGGTTTTCCAGATGGAAGGCCTTGTCTTAGTCTTACCTCCCGAATGTCATGGCTAGAGTAGAGAAAGAGGAGAGGAGGATTTAATGTTCTGTTTTGGAAGCCACAGAAACCTGATGAGAGCCCAGATCAGGTTCATCCATAAATCAAGCCCTGCTGGACTCCTTCCCTTGAATTAAGCTCCATCTGTCTCACAGGGAGGATGGAGAGCCTTCTGCTTCTATCCCAGAAAGTCTCCTTCACTGATATTTGAAATTGCTCCCTTGTCTTTTCCTTCCTTAGGTTGAAGCATTGCTTTTTTTGTTCTCTCTCTCTCTCTCTCTGTCTCCCTCTTTATCTTTCTCTCTCTCTCTCTGTCTCCCTCTTTATCTTTCTCTCTCTCTCCCTGTCTCCCTCTTTATCTTTTTCTCTCTTTCTCTCCCTCCCTCCCTCTCTCTCTGTCTGTCTCTCTCTGTCTGTCTCTCTGTCTCTGTCTGTTTCTGTCTGTCTCTGTCTCTGTCTCTTTCTCTCTCTCTCCCTCCCTCCCTCCCTCTTTCTCTCTCTCTCCCTCCCTCTCTCTCTCTGTCTCCCTCTCTTCTTTATCTTTCTCTCTCTCTCTCTCTCCCTCACTCTCTCTCTGTCTCCCTCTCTCTTTCTCTTTCTCTCTCTGTCTCTCTCTCTCTCTTAAAAATATTTATATCCCCGAAAAGGGAAGCCCATCAGGAAGGTGGGCCTAATTTATTAATAACATTGAACTGAAGAACATGGGATAATGGAGGAAGAATGACAGAAGAAAGGAAAATGAGTGGTAAAAAACAAGTTTCTTTCACTGTTTGGAAAACAGGAGATCTAGCACCTCCTCCAAGCTCTGCCACCAACTCACTGGGTGACCTAAGCACATCATTTTCCCTCTCTTGGCTTGTTTCCTTCTTTGTAAAATAAGTGAGTTGGCTCTGGTCCCTACTATTTCTGATGTTCTATAGTTCTGTGAAAATATTGGGGTAAAAGCAGTGTGCTGGTAATTGTTTAACAACATACTTCCTGGAGGGAATATGTACACACTTTTAATCTAAATTATTAATATTAATCTGAAATATTAATATTTCCTCCATCACTCTCTTCAGTCTAGACAATAAACAAACCAAGCCCTGTTTTATAGTGTTTGTTGCCCTGAGTTTGCTGATTTCCCAGGTGGAGATACTCACATTGAGAATTTAACAATTGACTCTTGTAAGTCAGTTCAAGCTGGCTTTAGCATACCCTTGGTTGAAGATGACAGGGAAGATTGGGCATATGAATTGCCTGGGACTTTGAAACTCTCATCATGGCTCTTGAATTATAGAATGAGAGAGTTGGAAAGGGTGATTGAGTCCATTTCATGCCTGAAGAGAAAACTTGTACAACATTTCCAAAAAGTTGTTATCCAGTCTCTCGTTGAAGATCTACAGTGACAGAGAGGTCACTACCACCTGTTCCCTGTTAGAAATCTTTCTTATAGTGATGTGGAATTGGACTCCCTAGCATATACACTAGTCTTAGTTCTCCCTTCTGGGGCAAAGCCTTTGCTTGTTCTATACTTGGTGTTAAAGGCCTGGGAAAAGGTGGTGGAGGGCTGGTGGTGTTGAATTAATGAGTGTTAGTTAGCATGCCTCCTTCTCACTGCTAGAATCGTCGAACAACAACCACTGGAACTGGAGAAGACCTAAAGATCATCTGGTCCACCTTCCCTCATTTTACTGATGAAAAAACTGAGGCCCAGAGAAATTAAATGAATTATTGAAGCAACACAGGTAGTAACCATCAGATCTGAGACCAGAACACAGCCTTGTTATTCATAGATCTAGAGGCAGCTCAGAAGCTATCTAATCTATTTTATGGATGAGAAAACAGGCAGCAAACATCAGAAGCACCCTTTGAACCCATTATCCTGACTCTACATCCAGCACTTTCCATGAACATCAAACTGTATTGGAAGATGCACCATGCAAATAATAGAGGGAGACAATTTAATCATCCTAGGTTTGCCTACCTAGAATATCCTAATTTCCTCTAAGGACCTAGAAAACCAGAGTTATTTTGTCACATTTTCTAGCGTGAGGAGCTATTTTAGGACATGGTAAGCATCATGGTGTAGTAGAAAGAGCATTGGACTGAGAGTCAGGAGACCTGGGTTCTATTCCTATGTTGGCCATTTTCTAAGCCATGTGAACCATCATTTCCTTTCTCTAAACCTTAGTTTCTCTCTCTATAAAATGGAGATAACAACACTTTTATAATTCATCTTCCGGGGGGTGTTTCAATGAAAGCTCTTTGCAAAAAACTGTAAAGCATCATAGGAATGTGAAGTGTTGTTATTGCTGAAGTCTGGGGAAGAGAACACTGTGTCCTTCCTTAGCCCCTGGGCTGCAAAGCTAGAAATCAGAACAAGGAGACTATCAGGAACTTAAACTTAATTGATGTTCCAGAGGCTTGTGAGAGGTCAGGATCTTCATGAAGTAAAATGTCTCATCAAAACTGAGCTAAGGAGTAGAGAGGGTATAGCCAAGATGGCAGAGTCACAGGAAGTTCAGCCATGCTCCCCCAGTACAGTCTCTCCACAAAGATCTTGAAAGTACACCAGAATAAATCCTGGTAGGGAAATCCAAGAAAAAAAATCACTGTGGTTTATTTATCCAGCCAAGGTTAGCATGAGGAGACAGAAAGAGAGGTCTGTGGATAGTGGGGATGAGGTCTGGCCAGAAGCACAGCCCTGCAGAACATATTAGAGCCCAGGGACTGAAAAGGGACCAGGTTGTATACTTGGGCAGGAAGAGGTCCCAAGGACTCCCCAAATGAGCACAGGGTGCTGGAACAGTTACCACCTGGCAGGTCTGTCAATCATCACCTAGATGTAGGTCACAGATCTAGGACAGACTGAGGAGGGACCTTGATGTGGGGCTTTGCACCCTGGGGTGAAGAGCATTATTGCCTTAGGCTATATACTGAATGAGGAAGCAGTTTAGAAGCAAACAAAAGCATGTGTCTTTGGATCCTAGGAGCAGAGCTGGGATGATTACACATGATTTAGCAGCCACCATTGTAAAGGAGTTGAGAACTTACCCAGCAGAACTCAGTAAAATCCCGAAAGGGAAAAAAAAAAGTATCTTTAATGAAATAGAAAATTTCTAAGCATTCCTGTTGAAAAGAGAATAGAGCTGCATAGAAATTTTGAAATACAAACACAAGAGGCAAGAGAAGCATTAAAAGGTAAATATGAGTGAGCAATCATAAGGAACTAAACAATGATAAATTATTTATATTCTAATATGAAGAGATGACACATATACTCCATCAGAACTCTGTCAACCTCAGGGATTAGAGAGAGGCCTGGAAATAGTTCTGTTATGTTTTGATGATCTTAAGAAAAGAATGGAAGTGGAAGGGAAGAGGACACCTAAAGGGTGGGAGAGGGAGAAGGAGGTTCCATTCTTAGACTAACCATTTTCAAGTCATGTGAACCATCATTACCTTTTTCTAAATCTTAGTTTCTCTGTCTGTAAAATAGGGATAAATTTTATTATTGATCAATTATTTTACATAATTGAGATGTAGAAGTCTATATAATGAGGAGAAATACACAGTAAACTATAATAGTGGAGGATCTCAATTTACCCCTCTCAGACCCAGACAGATCTATCTAACCAAAAAATTAACAAAAAAGAAAGACTAGAATAGAATTTTAGAAAAGTTAGATATGATAGACCTCTAGATATTATTGAATGATAATAGAAAGGTATGTGCTTATTTCTCAGTTGTGTATGGTACTTACGTAAACATTGGTCATGTAATAGAGCAGAAAAGCTCCACATGCTGCCTTCTTTCACAACATGACTAATATGGGAATTTGTTTTGCATGATTGCACATGCATAACCTATATCAAATATCAGGGAGGGGAAAGGCAAAAGAGGAAGGGAGAAGATGTAAAAATCAAAAATTTAAAAAAAGAATGTTTAAAATTATCTTTATATGTAATTAGGAAAAATAAAATATTATTTAGAAACACATATACAACCCTTTGATCCAGCAATACCACTTTCAGGTCTGTATCCCAAAGAGATCATACAAATGGGAAAAGGACCTACATGTACAAAAATATTTATAGAAGCTCTTTTTTTGTGGTGGCAAAGAATTAGAAATTGAGGGGCTCCCCATCAATTGAGGAATGGCTGAACAAGTTGTGGTATATGAATGTAATGGAATACTACTGTCCCATAAGAAACGATGAGTAGACGGACTTCATGATTACCTGGAGAGACTTATAGAAACTAATACTGAGTGAGGAGAGCAGAACTAGGAGAACATTGTACACAGTTACAGCCACATTGTGTGATGACTGACTTTGATAGACTTGGCCCTTCTCAGCAATGCAAGGTTCTAAGACAACTCCAAAGGCTCATGAGAGAAAATGCTATCCATATTCAGAGAAAGAATTACAGAGTCTGAATGAAAATAGAAACATACTATTTGTTCTCTCTTTTTTGTTTTGTTTCTTCTTTCTTGTGGTTAATTCCATTGATTATCATTCTTCTTTACAACATGACTAATGAGAAAATATGTTTAATATGAATGTATATGTAGAGCCTATATCAAATGCATGCCATCTTAGGGAAGGGGGAGAAAATTAAAAACTCAAAAGCCTGTGAAACAATGTTTTAAGCTAAAAATAAACAAATTAATTTTAAAAATAAAAAGACACACATATGCAACTACAGAAAAGCAGAAATATTGAGAATATCTTTTATGAATCATAATGCAATCAAAATTATATACAATAAAGGGCCTTTGAAGCAAAGATTAAAATTAATTGGAAACTAAATAATTTAATTCAAAAGAATGGGTGGATCAAAGAACAAACCATACAAATAACCAGTAATTTCATTGAAGATAATGACAATAATGAGACAACATACCAGAATTTTAAGGATGTGGCAAAAACAGTTCTTAGGGGGAAAATGTATATCTCTAAAGTCTCATCAATAAAAGATAATGAGCAGATCAATGAATTGGAATATAGCTAAAAAAAAGATCAAGAACCTCGAGGGAAATAATGAAAAAAAGTGGGAAGGAAAGGGGTCTAACAATTCTAGATCTCAAATTATATAACAAAGCAGTATTTTTTAAAACAGTTTGGTACTGGTAAGAAATAGGTTGATCAGTGAAACAGATTAGGTACATAACATACAGATGCAGTTGATCATAGTAGCTTAGTCTTTGATAAACCCAAAGGTCCCAACTATTTGGGTAAGAATTCACTATTCAACAAAACTATTGGGAAAACGAGAAGCAGAAACTAGACATAGACTGGTGGAAACTAGATATAGACTAACATCTTACAATACATACTAAGGTAAGCTCCAAATGGGTACATGACTTTAACATAAAAGATGGCATCATAAATGAATTAGAGGAGCAAGGAAGAAATTGACTTTTAGATCTTTAGATACAGTAAAAATTCATGATCAAAGAACAGAAAAGGTTTTGTACAAACTAAACCAAAACAGATAAAATTAGAAAACGAATAGATTAATTGGGGGGGGGGGAGGTGGGGGAAATCTCTGTAGCAAGTTCCTCTGATAAAGTTCTTATTTCTAATATATATAGGGAATTGATTCAAATTTATAAGAGTGAGAGCTATTTCTCCATTGATAAGTGGCTAAAGGATATGAAGAGGCAGTTTTAAGAGAAAAAAATGCAAGTTATAAAGAACCATATGAATCAATGCTCTAAATCACTAATGATTAGAGAAATGCAAATCAAACAACTCTGAGCTACCACCTCATACCAATCAGGTTCACAAAGTTGACAAATGGCAAATGTTAGAAGGACTGTAGGAAAACAGGTATGTTAATGTGCTGTTGGTGGAACTGTGAATTGATCATTGTAGAAAACACTTTGGAACTATGCCCCAGAAGCTATTAAATTGTGTATTTCTTTTGACCCAGTGATATTGCTACTAGGTCTTTGCCCCAAAGAGAGCAAAGAAAGAGGAAAAGGACCCATATGTATAAAAATATATATAGCAACTCTCTTTGTGGTGGCAAAGAATTGGAAACCAAGGGAGTGTCCATCAACTGGGGAATGCCTAAATATTATATAAATGTGGTGGAATACTATTGTGCTATAAGAAACGATGAAGGGATGGTTTCTGAGAAACCTGGGAAGACTTGTATAGACTCTGATGCAAAGTGAAATGAGCAGAATCAGGAGAATACGTTATACAATGACAATATTATGAAGACAAACAATCCTTGAAAGACTTAAGAATTTTGATCAACAGACCAACCAACCACAAATCCAGAGGTGTGGACTCAGATTGAGACTACACATATACACATGTGTGCAGGCACATGCACACACACACAGAGCTAATATAGGAATTTATACTTGTTTTTCTTGGATTTATTTTCTTCACTTTCTTAGAGGAGAGGAGGGAGAGAATATGAAACTGAAAATAAAAAAGATTGAATTAAAAACAAACAGGCTAAGGTGCCCCATTTGCATGCCCCAAGCCAGGTTGGAAATTTATTCCCCTTGTAGATTGTTATTCACAGGAAATTTTGATCCTTCACTGTGACACAAGTCAAGCTCGATGGGCCCTGGAGGGCAGGGTTTTCTAGTATTAATATTACATCCATTTTCAAAAAGCCACACTCATGTTCCTTGTTGTTACATCCTTATCAGCTTCCCTCCTTGTATTCCTCTTGTTACTCAGCTGCTTCAATCCTGTCTGACGCTTGGTGACCCCATTCAGGGTTTTCTTGGCAAAGATACTCAAGTGCTTTGCCATTTCCTTCTCCAGCTCATTTGGCAGATGAGAAACTGAAGCAAACAGGGCTAAGTGACTTGCCCAGGGTCACATAGCTAATAAGTGTCTGAGGATAGATTTGAACTCAGATCTTCCTGACTTCAGACCCAGAGCTCTATCCACTTTGCCACCTAGCTGCCCTTTGTATTCCTTTATCTTTGTTCTATGAGAACTTTTTTTTTTAATACAAAAAATTCTGCAAATAACACTAGGAATAATGAGTTTTCCTTCATTTCCTTCATTGCCACCATCAACTGTGTTGCAGCCTGGGACAGTGGTAAGTGCACTGGTTTGGGAGGAAAGAAAGCAAGGTTTCCTACCTCCATAATTTGTTCCATGGCCCTGTGAAGTCAATTTAAAAATCTCCGAGTCTCTATTTCCCTGTCTGTAAAATGGGGATAATACCTTCCCTGTTTTTGTCACAGAGTAGCTGCAAATATCACATAACATAAAACTTTGGAAAGTACAGTGCTTTAGAGAAGGATCATCATGGATCAGCTAGCCACCTTGAAACTTTCCATTACTCAACCTGAATCAGCTATGGAAATGAAAGAGCGGAGTTTTCCTCCCACATTTGTACCTGTTTTTAGACTGTCTTTGTCTCTACACCTAACATATATACCAATAACAAGGGAGATGCTATGGAAATCACTACCAGAGATATAATGTGGGGCAATGGAAAGAGGGCAGGACTGGGTTGAAGGTGGCCTTGGGGGCAAATCACTTTGCCTCTCAGAATCTTGGTTTCTTAATTTAGAAGTAAGGGGCTTCTAAAATGATCTTTAAGGTCCCATTTAACTCTGATATTTTCTGTTCTAAGGCTTCTTCCACGTCTGACATATCTGTGATTATGATTTCAGTGTGCCAAGAGTTTGAAGCCAGTGATAGAAATAGTGCTTGAGAATGATGCCACCCTATGGTTCAACAAGGAACAAGCTACATTTGTCTTAAAGAACTGTTCTTTGAAGGATGAGCTCCTTAGAAATGGGGAGGTTCAATAGCTGCCTATATACAAGGGGAAAACCAATTTTTTCTACCTTTACCAAACATAACTGCTTCCTCCCACCATGTGGTAACCTTAGTGAACAACAGAGGGTGGTAAACATTCTTTGCATGCAGCATCTTGATATGCTACATTTGAGCTTGCCATCAGGCCGGGAAGGTGGGGGAACAAACAAGTAACAGGAATGGAAATAAAACCCACATTTCTTTTATTTTTTTTCAAATGCTTTATTAACTTCTGGTTTACATCATTCATTTCTGCCAGATTTTGAGTTTCAAATTTTCTCCCTGTTTTTCCCCTACCCACCACCCCAAAATAGCAGTCCCACAGGATATCCCCTCCTCCAATCTGGTCTCTCCCATATCTTCTCCCATACTCCCTTTGACTTTTCCAGTAGGGCATGGTGAATCTCTATGCCCCAGTGCCTGTATATCTTATTTCCCAATTACGTGTAAAACAGTATTAATAATACTATATATATATATATATATATATATATATATTTATATTTAAACATTTGATTTTAAAACTTTGAATTCCAGATTCATTCCCTTCCTCCCTTGTCACCCAGCCTTACTGGGAGGATAAGCAGTTCAGTATAGGTTGTACATGTGTAGCTAATGCAAAACATTAACATAGTAGATATATTGTAGAAGACTGACTATATTTCCCTGCCTCCTATTCCACTTCCCACTTTGATTCTCTTTTTTGATCCTGTTCTATTCTCTACTTTGATCCTGTCCCTTTTCAAAAATGGGTGCTTCCAACTTCCCTCCCCCCCAGCCTGCCCTCCCTTCCATCATCCCCCCCTCTCATCCCCTTCCCCCCTACTCTCCTGTAGGGTGAGATACACTATTTAGTGTGTATATCATTCCCTCCCTGAGCCAAATTCAATGAGAATAAGATTGACCCATTCCCTTTTGCCTTCCTATTCTTCCCCTCCATTGTAACCATTTTCCCTTGCTTCTTCTATATGAGATAGTTTACCCCATTCTGTCTCTCCCCATCTCTTCTCATTATATTCCTCTCTCACCTCTTAATTTGACCTTTTAAGTATCATCCCTTCCCATTAAATTGGTCCTGTGCCCTTTATATATGTATACCTATACACATATATACATACATTCACATATGTATTCATATGCCCATCATTCACCTATATAGACATATATATTTCTATTCTCTTCAACTATTTTCTTTTTTTTTTTTTTTTTAAGCAATTGGGGTTAAGTAACTTGCTCAGGGTTACACGGCCAGTTATTTATGGGTGTGGTGCTGAATATCTGAGCCCAGATTTGATCCCCAGGTCATCCCGACACTGGAGCTGGTGCTCTTACTTGCTGAGCCACCTGGCCACCCCTAAGCAATTGGGGTTAAGTAACTTGCTCAAGGTTACACAGCCAGGTGTTTCTGGGTGGGTGCTAAGTGTCTGAGCCTGAGATTCGATCCCCAGGTCATCCCAACACTGGAGCCGGTGCTCTTACTCGCTGTGCTACCTGGCCACCCCCTCTTCAACTATTTTCATACTGAGAAAAGTTTCATCAGTTACGATTATCATTTTTCCATGTAGGAATGTAAATAGTTCAACTTTGATAAGTTCCTTATGATTTCTTTTCCCTGTTTACCTTCTCATGCTTCTCTTGCTTCTTGTATCTGAATGTCAAATTTTCTATTCAACTCTGGTTTTTTCAGCAAGAATGCTTGAAAGTCCTCTATTCCACTGAATGGCCATATTTTCCCCTGAAACATGATACTCAGTTTTGCTGGGTAGGTGATTCTTGGTTTTAATCCCAGCTCCTTTGACCTCCGGAATATCATATTCCAAGCCCTTCGATCCCTCAGTGTAGAAGCTGCCAGATCCTGAGTTATCCTGATTGTGTTTCCACAATATTCAAATTGTTTCTTCCTTACTGCTTGTAATATTCTCTCCTTGATCTGGGAATTCTGGAACCTGGCTATAATATTCCTAGGAGTTTTCTTTTTGGGATCTTTTTCAGGGGGTGATCAGTGGATTCTTTCAACCTCTATTTTGCCCTCTAGTTCTAAAACATCAGGGCAGTTTTCCTTGAGAATTTCTTGGAGGATGATTTCTAGATTCTTTCTTTGATCATGGCTTTCAAGTAGTCCAATAATTTTTAAATTATCTCTCCTGGATCTATTTTCTAGGTCATTGGTTTTCCCCATGAGATATTTCACATTGCCTTCTATTCTTTCATTTGTTTGGATCTGTTTAACAGCATCTTTATTTCTCATAAAGTTACTAGCTTCCATTTGCTACAGTCTAATTCTTTTTTTTTTTTTTAAGCAATTGGGGTTAAGTAACTTGCTCAAGGTTACACGGCCAGGTGTTTCTGGATGGGTGCTAAGTGTCTGAGCCCGGGATTCGATCTCCAGGTCATCCTGGCACTTGAGCCGGTGCTCTTACTCGCTGTGCTACCTGGCCTCCCCTGCTCCAGTCTAATTCTGAAGCAATGATTCTCCTCAGTGAGCTTTTGGAATTCTTTTTCCATCTGGCAAATTCAGCTTTTTAAGGCATTCTTCTCCTCATTGCCTTTTTGAGCTTCTTTTGCCATTTGAGTTAGTCTATTTTTTAAGGTGATATTTTCTTCAGTCAGGCTGTTGACTCTCATTTCATAATTTTCTTGCATCATTCTCATTTCTCTTCCCAATTTTTCCTTCACGTCTCTTATCTGCTTCTTAAGGTTCTTTATGGACTGTTACCAGCTCGTATTTTTCTTTGAAGTTTTTGGTGCAGGAGTTCTGACTTCACTGTCTTCCTCCTCTTCCAATGCTTTGCTCCTTTTTGTCCCCAAAATAGGAGTCTCATGTTGGATTGCTCTGCTTGGTTTGCTTCCTTTGCCTGGTCATGTTGCCACTCAATTACTTGACTTTTGGGCTTTTGCCACAGTAGGATTCTGCCACCAGACAGGGGAGCTTCATTCCAAATGCTGGGGTTTTCTCAGCTGCCAGAGGTATTAGTTGGGTGCCCTTTTTGAAGCCTCCACACTCTGTTAAGCTGGCCACATACCCCTGGACCTCCACCGTAGACTGCAATCCAGATCCAAGCAGGTTAAAGCAAGAGTGATTACCCCTCAGACTCGTGCTTGGTCCCCCTACAGTTTGCAGGCCAGGAGCTGAAGCTGCCACGTGGTGCTGGCTAAGCCAAGGTGGCTCAGCAGCTTCTTGCCCCGGGGGCAAAAGCCGACGCACTCCCAACAACCCAAAGTCCACACTGCACCGACCTTTCACTTTGTGCTTAGCACCTATGTGTTGATAATTCTGGTCTGCCACAGCTGCTGGTGATCTGGAATACCTCCAGCCAGTGGTTGGTCAGGCCCGCCCTGGGGCTAAAACATTTGGCTTGTGGGGAGCCAGAGTCGGCTCCCAGAGCACTGCACTGGCTGATTGCTGCTGGCTTGCCAGGCTGTCCTCAACGGGAGGTTAGCTTCTCTGTGTCATTTTGTGGGTTCTGTAGCTCCAAAGTTTGTTCAGAGTCCCCTTTTACATAAATTGGAGGTGGTGGGAGCCAGAGCTGAGTGGAAGTCCTGTTTCTACTCTGCCATCTTGACTCCCATCCCAACCCACATTTCTTTTAAAAACCCTAAGCTAAATCTGTTCAAATTTAGTTTTAAAAACTTCATTCATTCACAACACGGACACAGGTTCGAGTATTGCAAAGAGCCATGGAATATGGTATTGGAGACCCTGGGTTGTTGTCCTAATTTTGTCACAAACTCACCACATGATCTGGAGTAAGTCATTTTCTGGGCTTTAATTTCTTTTCTTTTTTTTAAATTTTTTTTTTTTTTAAAGCAATCGGGGTTAACTTGGTCAAGGTTACACGGCCAGGTGTTTCTGGGTGGGTCCTAAGTGTCTGAGCCCGGGATTTGATCTCCAGGTCATCCTGACACTGGAGCCGGTGCTCTTACTCACTGTGCTACCTGGCCACCCTGGGCTTTAATTTCTTACTTTGTAAAGTGGGGCAGGAATCATCACTGAGGTTTCTTTCAGTATTTATGCTCTATGAATTGTTCACTACCTGTTCCATTAAGGGTTTATGAGACCCATGGCCTGCATGCTAATGATGGTGTGTCCTCTGATTACTTCTCTTTGTCTAATGGCTCACTTTCCTATTGTGATTCATTCACTGATTACTCAGCAGCCCACAGGCCAAATGGAGAAGAGCTAGCACCTAATCACACACCTTTTATAAAAAAATTATTTTTTTAATCAGCAAAAATCTGTTTTCTCTTTCTTCCCTGTCCACACCCAAATGAGAAAAATCCCTATTAAAAACATGCATAACCAAGCAAAACAAATTTCCTCACTGGTCATGTCCTTCACCCCCAAGAAGTCTCATTCTGCTCTTTTAGTCTTTCACCTCTCAAAAGCAGGCAGCATGTTTAGTCATTAGTCCTTTGATCTTTCATAGTTTTTTGTTTTTATAACATTATCACTGTATAATTGTCTTCTGGTTCTGTTTGCTTCACTCTGCATCAGTTCATATAGATCTTTCCAGATTTTTCTGAAACCACCTGAAAACACTTGAGAATTATGATCAATGCAATGACTAATCACAACCAGAGGGGAAATGATAAAAAATGCTGCCCATCTCCTGACAGAGAGGATTTAGACATATAACTTTTGTATATGGCCAGTACAAGAATTTTTTTTTTGCTTGACCATGCACATTTATTATAAGGGTTTATTTTTCTTTTCAGTGGGGGGAGGAGAGAAAGTTGATTTTTGTTAATTAAAAAAAATTTTGTTTTAAAGTGCCTGCCATTGAAGGACTAAATAGTCTCAGGAGACCTGAGTTAAAATTCCAGCTATTCCTTTTATTAGCTATGGGAATGACAGAGAAATCACTTCTCCTCTGTGACCTTATTTTTTCCCCTATAAAATGAAAATAATGCTTATAGGACCTATCTCACAGGGTAATTATGGGAAGAGCACTTTTTAAAGCTTATAGCACTATGTAAATGTTAGTGATTAATGATCACAAGAAATACAGTTTTCTTAGAAGTTAAATTATTTATACCCAAACTGTACAGTATGGTGGAAATAGTACTGCATAGAACCAAAAGAGCTGGGTTCTAGTCTTCGTTTTATAACTCACTAGTCATTTCCCCCTCAGTCCTTTAGTTTTCTCATCTGTAAAATGAGGTTTGATTATTTGTCCTTAATGCTCCCTTGGAGCTTTCACATCATAATTCTGTAAAATATCATGCAAAATTATTTCATTTCTATTATCATATAATTTCAGAGTTGAAAGAGTCATCTAATTTAACCCATACAAGAAAATAAATCAACCTGACAAGCTACACAAATGGCCAATTTATCCCCTTCAATGAGGAGGAACTGAGGCAGTCTATTTCACTTTTGAAAAGCTTGATTTACTGGTGAAAAATTCCTTTTATCAAGCCCAGATTTAACCCATTGCCCCTATTTCTGCCTTCTGGAGTCAAACAGTTCACAGCTAATACTTCTCCTAGGTGACCTACCTTCAAAATTCTTGAAGAAATACTATTTTGTCCACCTTGTCTTTTCCGGGCTAAACGACCTCAGTTCCCTTCACTTGACCTCCGTGTGACATGATCTGGAGGTCTTTCATAATTCTAGTTGCTGTCTTCTGGGATCTCTCAGTCTATCACCATCCTTTCTAAACAGTAGCAACCAGAAATGAACACAATACCCCATTTGTGGTCTGACTAGGGCAGAGCACAGTGGGACTATCACCTCTGAATTCCCCACACTATGCATTTCTTAATGAAGCCTAGAATTGTGCTTTTGTTTTTGTTTTGGCTGCCACATTATACAATTAACTCATGTTGAGTCTGCAAACCACTAACCCCATGCATCACTCCCCTCTCAATTTTTTCAAACTGTCTATTCATGCCTCTTCCATCTTGTACTTCTGAATTTTAATCCAAATATAAAATTTTACATTTGCCCCTATTAAATTTCATCTTATTTGGCACAGCATTCTAGCTGAGTAAGCTCTTTAAAAATTTTGTCAAATAATGCTTTAGATGCCCTTGTGGCTTCTATTACTAGCAAATCTGATAAACATGTCAACTCTACCTTTATCCAAATTACTCTTACTATTAAATAGCAGAGGGCCAAGCACAGATCCCTGGGGGCACTCCACTGGAGACCTTTTTCCAAGTTGATATTGAATATTCTGGGGTCTGGTCATCCAACTAGCTCCAAATAATGTTTTTCTATCATCTAGCCCCCATCTCTCCATCTTGTTCAAACGACTAGCATAAAACTTTGTCAAAGGTTTTGCTAAAATTGAAGAAAATTGTCACCTTCAGCAATGTCCTGAACTACCAGTTAAATAAACCTGTCAATGATGGAAGTAGGTTCATTTGGCATGACCTATTTTTGATGAAGTCATACTGGATCTTTTTGATAATCACTTTTTCTTTTGGTAGATGTTCACTGAGCACTCATTTTATAATTTCTTCTAGAATCTTGCCAGGAATCAAAGTCAAGTTCACAGCTTTAGTTTGTAGATGGCCTATTACTTTCTTTTGAAAAATCAAGATGTTTTCTCCAAACCTGAAAAAGTTCTGCTGTTCTTTACAACCTTTGATATCACTAACAAAAGCTCAACAGTTCCATTTGCCAGTTCTTTCAGTAAAGAAATGTTCATTTGGTGACTTGAGCTTATCCGGAGTAGCTAGATGCTTTATTACCATCCCTCTATTTTGGGCCTCAACTCTCTATTTGTGAGTCCTTTCTGTTACATAAATAGTTCTTGGCATAGAAAAAAGAAGCAAAATAAAGAATTCAGCATTTCTCCCCTTCTCACTGTGGTCAGGTATCATCCCATCCATCCTTAGCAGCTGGCCTATTTTCTTTTCCATCTAGAGTGAATAATATCCTTTTATAATGCTACCTGCCCTTGCTTTCATCTTCTATGAATGTCTCTTTTAAAAAAAATCTAAATTCGTCAAGTATCCTGTACATCCAGACCTTACATACTCCTTTTCCTCTTCCTGGGAATGGTTTCTGTGTCACCATTAACTTTTTTTTTTTCCTTTTGAAGGGAAATTGGGGTTAAATAACTTGCCCAAGGTTACACGGCTAGTTTTTTGTTTGGGTATTGTCTGAGGCTGGAACCGAACTCAGGTCCTCCTGACTCCGGGGCCGGCGCTTTACTCACTGTGCCACCTAGCCGCCCCAAGTCACCATTAACTTTATTCTCCAGAGGTTCCTTGCTGATGTCTTTAAAACTGCTCTCCCCAAATCAAAAACAGATGTCAAGACTTGACTTTCCTCTATCATGTATTTGGGGATGGAACCCCTTGATGTTCTCATTTTCACGTCAACTACCAGTTCCTCCCTATTGGTGAGAATTTGATTCTAAAGAGAATTTTCCCCTTTTGGTCTTACTAGCCTTTTGAATGGTGAAAGCAAGACCATCTTTAGATATTCTCCATTTGGTAGAGCAAAAACTTCAGCAGCTGTCTTGATAACCAAAGACCCCCATCAATACATCACAACTCAGTGCTAGATTCATATTCTCTTTCTGAAGAGATATGGCCTATATTGCTGATCACATAATTGTTTTTCTCCCTTGATCTTGTCTCAGTGCTAGGCTTATATTTTCTTCCTCAAGAGGTGGTTGGTCTATATTGCTGATGACAAAATTGTTTCTTTCTTCCCTGATCTACACTCAAATGTTCTACACTATAGTTCCTCTTCTTTGATCTCTTCACACAATATATTGCTTTACTGTATTTTCATCTTTTTAATTTTGAATAAGGTAAGCATTTCCAGAGTCATATTTCTTAGGCATTTCATCCAACCAAATCTTAGTTATACTTAAGAAGTCAAATCTGTTTCCTTGGATTAGGATCTAACTTCTTTTACTTGCCATTCATACCTGGTCCATCTTTGTACAAAAACCCAAGGGCACACGTAGGTTTTATTACTGACTCTTCTCTTTGGTCTCCTGTAAGCCATACAGCAGCCTATTAAGTAGCATAGTATTATTCCTATTTTTCAGATTCGCAAACTGAAGTGCACAGGTGGGAAACTGATAGGACTGACCTACTCAAGGCCAAGTTGCCAGTAGGTGGAACTTAGGCCTCAAACCCAGGTCTTCTCCCTTTTATGTCCAGGGTTCTTACCGATTCTGTGTCCTTCCTAATCCCTTAGGATTATTCATAGAAACCTGTGACTGACATACCTTTTAATCTTACATTTACATTGTTAGCGGTATTTTGGAACCTGCTGAATATGAGAAATGGGTTTGATGCTTCTGATAGAAAACTAGCAGAGGATCCGATTCTTCTGGGACTATGAGAATGATTTGGGAAGAAAAAACTGTGACCCATTACATTCCAGCTTTTACTGACTCCCACCTACATGACTGTAAGGGCCTCCTAATTGGCAACCTTGGCTTAGGTCTCACCCAGTCCAGGATATCCTACGTATTGTTGTCCAAATGATTTTCTTTTAAGAGGAAATCTGACTGTGACTCTCTTACTTAATCACCTTCTATTGATTCTAGTATAAAATACAAACCTTGTTTAACATTTAAAAACCTTCACAGCCTCGTCCCAATGTATCTTTCCATTCTCACTGGGCATTACTCCCTCTTGCACTCTGTGATCCAGCCAAACTGCCTTCCCTTGGATTCTCAGACACAACACTGCCTTCACACCAGCCACCCCACATGTTGGGAATGCTTTCTCTTTACCTCTGCCTCACTGTTCCTCTCTTAAGACATAGCTTAAGCATTATCTTTTGCATGAAGCTCTTCTGTCCTGATTACCAGTTCCCTTCCTCCTACACTACCTTGTATTTAATTACTTTGTGTTTGTTTCCTTTATACTTATACTGTATATATTTCTATCTGTATCTGTGTTACTCTCTGTCCCTTTCCAGAATGTAAGCTCCTCTTGAGGGGAGACTGTTTCATTTTTTTGTATTTGTATTTTCAGGGTCAAGGACACAGTAGGCACTTAATACATGCTTGTTGATTGACTGATGATGGAAAACCCTGCTCTAATACCCATAACAGTGGAGGAAAGATACGTCAGAAACAAAAATTTCCATGCTGCACAATGGAAACCCACTTTCTCTTTGAAATGGAACTTTGTAATCTTAAAGCAGTGGGGAAAGCTTTTCCCACAATGGGCTGGTGATATTCTTTCAAATTTTTTTGTTTTTATTAAATTTTTTTTAAAGTTCACTGATCATCACAAAAACCCAATAAATGCAACTAAAGATAAAACAAAATGTCCAACTGAGACCTAAGAACCCAGAGCTAAGGGGAGACATGACACTGTGCTGCACGGTGTGCACATAGGGCAGAGTGACGCATGTGTGCAGCAGACAGCTATGGACAGAAACAAGAGGAAAAAGAGAGTGTGTGTGTAGGGGAATGGGGGGAGAGGGCAGGTATTATATTAACCGCTGGACAATGACAGCGTTGAGCAGGTTGGCCTCCTTCAAGGTCTGGCTCTCATCAGCCAGCTCTTTGTTGGGAAAGGTGGTCATAAGAACAAAGCTCATAGCTGCCATCGCTGGCCGGGCGTCAACAATGAAAAGCCGGATATCGCTGATCCTGGTACAAGAAAGAAAAACAAGAATGTCACGCTGGTACACTTTCTGATGCTGCAAGGGAGGTAGTAAAAGAATGGAAACACTCTTTGACTCCATTTCCCAGGGAACTCCCACCTATGTTACTGCCTGAAAATGGGGAAGGCACATGGGGCCCCTATGAAGACTATCATGGACAGCAATTTTCGAACTGAAAAAAAAAAACAAACAAAACTAAAAAACAAAAAACAAAAAAACCCTACAAAATATTAGAGCCAGAAGGGTCCTTGAGCTTTTCTAGCCATGGGATCATAGTTCTAGACCTGGGAAGGACCTTGAAAGAGGGAACAGAGGCTAAGCATGATATGCTCAATGTCACATAATGAGTTAGTGGCAGAACTGAAACCATGATCCAGGCCAATGCTCTATAATGCCTCATACTATCTGTATGACAAAAGTATTCAAAGGAGACCTTGGTGGTCATCAATCTTCCCCTCTCTTTTCCTCTCCTCTAGTAGAAATGTTTCAGATTCCCACTTAAGACAGATGGAATCTACATGATTTAAATATTCTGATCTTACAAAAGAACGTGGTAGATGGGCATCAGGCCATTTCCTTCAAAATTCTGTGAAGTAGGTGATACAAGTATCCTCTCAGAGGGCTGAAGTGACCTGAATGTCATGGCTACGACTTCAAATTCAACACTCTTTCCAATACATTCCTTCTTTTTTCTTCATGTGATTGGCCCAGATAAAATTAAGATAAGCTATTAGCAGGAAGGTATCTCCAGGGCTTAACTAGCAACTTCAGGTTCATTGGAGAAGTCTAATACATTTGAGCCTTGAAACAATCTTGTTGAGGACAGCAGAGAAGAATTTAAAATATATTTTTAGAGAAGAGGCAACTGAGGCTCAAAGATGTGAAAAATGACTTGCTTGATGTAATATAACTGACAAAGTGTCAAAACTAGTATTAGAATCCAGGTGCCCTACCTCTCATTTTAGTGTTTTCATATGTGAAAAGGAGCTAACAGGATTATAGCTAAGATATCAAGTGCTTTCCCTTTGAGATGATCTCCAATAGCCTGTATGTAACTTGTCTGTATGTAGCTCTCTCCATAAATGTTATCTTCCCCCCTTAAACCTTGTCTGCATAAATGTTATCTTCCCCCCTTAAACCTTGAGTTCCTTGAGAGTAGGGAATGCTTTAGCATTTCCTTGAATCTCTAGCCCTTAGCCGAGCAGGTACTTAACAAATGTTTGCTGACTCAACTTAGATATAAAAACATTCTACTGCTACTGGTAGTTATATAACTGACATGTTCAGGTCTTTAAAGCTCAAGAAAATAAAAACCTTCCAGCAAACACATTTTTTTTTTGGTCTGCAGAATCAATTCTTACATGTCTGTGCATAAAGCACAGATTGAAGAGATAGGGATTCAACATTTATAGGTACCTTTTCCCAGGGTTGAAATGTTCCCTGGATCTGAGGAAAAAAGAGGCCAAATGAGGTCATCTAACTCATCCCCTTGTCTTGAGGCTGGAATAACAAGACCAACTGGCATCCCATTCTATACAAACTCTGTCAATGAACTGGGATGCCTGTCTGAGTCTATTAGAAGTGGTACAAAAATATTTACTGCAGCTCTTTTAGTGGTGGCAAACAACTGGAAACTGACAGGATGAATTAGGGAATGGCTGAATAAATTATAGCATATGATTATAATGGAATACTACTGTGTTATAAGAAATGATGAAGGGGATGATTTCAGAAAAACTTGGAAAGATTTGTATAAGTTGAAGCAAAGTGAAATGAATAGAACCAGAAGAATATTCTACATAGTAACAGCAATATTGCAATGAGGATCAACTGTGAGACTTAGCTGCTCTGGGCAATAAAATGATCCATGACAATTCCAAAGGACTCATGATTAAAAACGTTACCCACCTCCACAAAAACAACTGATGAACTCTGAGTGCAGTGAAGTGTATTTTTTTTTAATTTTTCTTGTTTTCTTTCCCCCTCTCTCAACAAGACTAAAGTGGAAATAATTTTTTTTATGATTTTATATGTATGATAGGTATGAAATTTCTTATCTTCTCAACTGGTAAGGCAAGGGCTAGAGGGAGGGAGAAAATTTGGAACTGAAAATAAAATTAAAAGACAAAAGTAAAAGAAAAAAAAGAAGTGGTCTCCACCCTCAAAGACAATTTCTGGGTAAGGAAGACTACTACTTTACCTGTGACGGTGGTTAAATTTCTGTACCAGTCTCCCGCCATCAGCAAGCCGGATTTGGATGTTGGTCGTGGGCTCTGACTCATCAATTGCAATTGAGGAACTGGCTTTGGCTTCATTTTCTGCCTGCTGGGCTGGAGAACTTGTGTTTAATAGATGAGGGGTGGTGCTGAGGAAAGAGGAAGGTTTCAGGACCATGAACAGAAACATTCACATTCTCGAATAATAATAAACTTTTAATTCTAATCAAAGCTGTGTACCAGCTCTACAGAGATGTTTTCTTTCCTATAGTTTTCAGTGTTTTCACAATGACCCAAATAAATCCATTAAATGGTCTAAGTAACTAATATCCCTATGCTGTAGGTCAAGTTAGTATTCCATCTCTGAATGTTTTGTCATTTCTTTTAAAATTTCTAGTCTTATTTCTTTTAGGTCTTGAGCTCATGCTAATTTGCTTGTCAACTTAGCTCCTGTGCTTAGCCTGAATAATTGTTATGATTACTAATGACCATAATTACAAATATAAGTTACATGGCTATAAGTAGGAACATGGCAGTCCGAGGAATAAAATGAATATCCAATACAAGGCAATGAAGAGGTGATGGTGGGTACAAACAGGCTTCAACAAATTAGGAACTTTGAAGAAGTGTTGTAAAAAAATATCCTCAGGGAAATGCATTGGCTAGAATCTGTGACCCACTTAAGCATAGTCAAGAGTCGTACAGGATGGACATGTAAGGATGGACTGTGATCTGCACTGTAGCAGGGAACGTCCAAATCAATGAAATCACAGACCATTTTGAGTACCAATAACAAAATAGCACATTTTGGTTATAAAATACATCTCATACACACATCTCATTTGATCCTCAAAACACCAACATAAAATCTCTTATTTTCTCCATTTTAGAGACAGGAAAATTAAGAACAAGAAGGTTAAACAACTTGCTCCAGGTTAGCTAGTAAGTGGCAGAATGGGGACTCAAACCTGAGTCTGCCCAGCCAAATCTAGACCACTCAGCTTCTCAGGTGCTAGGCTGACATTTGGAGAACAGGATACTACGGTTCTGAATGAAACAACAAATATTTCTTAAATGGTGAGTGTGTCAAAAGTACTAGAGGACAGAAGAAATGGGCAAACATAACTGCTGCCTCCGAGGAACTTAAGAGTCTAGCTGGGAAGACAAAGTATAAACACAAGTACAGAGTGAACACACAAGCAGACAAGACTGGTAAAACAACATCTGGCTGGAACAGATGACAGGGTAGCTGGAAAACAAAGGAGTAGCATGTGATAAAGTTAAAGAGGTCGATGGTAGTAAAAAGAGCACTACATGTAAGGCAGACTGGTCTGAATTCCTACCCTAGTGCTCAGCGGTTGTGTGACCTTGTGCATATCACGAAACTCCTCTGTGCCTCAATTTTTACAGCTGTTCTAAGCTAGGGAGAATAATGTATAGTGGCAAAGAACTGGAAACTAGGGGCGGAGTCAAGATGGCAGAGTAGAAACAGGACCTCCTCACGGCTCCAGCTTCCACCTTCCCCAATCCATGTAAAAGGGGACTCTGAATGAACTTTGGAGCTGCAGAACCCACAAAGTGACACAGAAAAGCTAACCTGCTGCTGAGGACAGCCTGGCAGACTGGCAGGAATTGGCCAGCGCAGTGCTCTGGGAGCCGAGCCCAGCCCCACACTGAGGCTTTAGCCCCAGGGCGGGCCTGACCAGCCACCAACCAGAGGGACTCCAGATCAGCAGCAGCTGTGGCCATTTCCAGATTTACCAACACATAGATGCGAAGGACAAAGTGAGAGGTCAGTGAGAGGAGGAAAATATATAGAGCAGTCTGGACTCTGGGAACCAGTAAGTGGGAGTGTGTGGCTTTTGCTCCCAGGGGTGAGAAGCCGCTGAGACACTGGCACAGCCAGCCAGCACCACGTGGCAGCTTCAGCTCCTGGCCTGCAGACTGTAGGGGGACCAAGCACCAGTCTGAGGGGTAATCGCTCTTGCTTTAACCTTCTTGGATCTGGATTGCAGTCTAGGGTGGAGGTACTGGGGCGTGTGTCCAGCTTGCTGGAGCGTGTGGAGACCTCAGAGAGGGGACCCATCTAATACCTCCAGAAGCTGAGAAAACCCCAGCGTTTGGGACGGAAGCTCCCCTGTCTGGTGGCAGAGTCCTACTGTGGCAAAAAGCCCAGGGGTCAAGTGACTGAGGGAAGACATGACCAGGCAAAGGAAACAAAGCAGACAAGAGATTCCAACATTAGACTATTATTTTGGGGACAAAAAGGAGCAAAGCATGGAACAGGAGGAAAACAGTGAAGTCAGAACTCCTGCACCAAAAGCTTCAAAGGAAAATATGAGCTGGTTACAGGCCATAGAGGACCTTAAGAAGCAGATAAGAGAAGTGGAGGAAAAATTGGGAAGAGAAATGAGAACAATGCAAGAAAATTATGAAATGAGAGTCAACAGCCTGACTGAGGAAAGTCACACCTTAAAAAACAGACTAACACAATTGGCAAAAGAGGCTCAAAAAGGCAATGAGGAGAAGAATGCCTTAAAAAGCCAAATTTGCCAGATGGAAAAAGAATCTCAAAAGCTCCCTGAGGTGAATCATTCCTTCAGATTTAGAATGGAGCAAAGGGAAGCTAGTGACTTTATGAGATATCAAGATGCTGTTAAACAGATCCAAGCAAATGAAAGAATAGAAGGCAATGTGAAATATCTCATGGGAAAAATCAATGACCTAGAAAATAGATCCAGGAGAGAAAATTTAAAAATTATTGGACTACCTGAAAGCCATGATCAAAGAAAGAACCTAGAAATCATCCTCCAAGAAATTCTCAAGGAAAACTGCCCTGATGTTTTAGAACCAGAGGGGCAAAATAGAGATTGAAAGAATCCACTGATCACCCCCTGAAAAAGATCCCAAAAAGAAAACTCCTAGGAATATTATAGCCAGGTTCCAGAATTCCCAGATCAAGGAGAAAATATTACAAGCAGCCAGGAAGAAACAATTTGAATATTGTGGAAACACAATCAGGATAACTCAGGATCTGGCAGCTTCTTCACTGAGGGATTGAAGGTGCTGGAATATGATATTCCGGAGGTCAAAGGAGCTGGGATTAAAACCAAGAATCACCTACCCGGCAAAACTGAGTATCATCTTTCAGGAGAAAATATGGTCATTCAGTAGAATAGAAGACTTTCAAGCATTCTTGCTGAAAAAACCAGAGTTGAATAGAAAATATGACATTCACATATAAGAAGCAGGAGAAGCATAAGAAGGTAAACAGGGAAAAGAAATCATATTCCTACATGGAAAAATGATAATTGTAACTGATGAAACTTTTCTCAGTATGAAAATAGTTGAAGGGAATAGAAATATATATATATAGTCTTTATCAGAGGGTATAAAGGCATATGAATACATAGGTGAATGTTTATATATAAGTTTACAGGTATACATAGATAGAGGGCATAGGACCAATTTAATAGGAAGCGATACTTAAAAGGTGAAATTAAGAGGTGATAGAGGAATATAATGAGAGGACACGGGGAGAGAAAGAATGGGGCAAATTATCTCATATAGAAGAGGCAAGGGAAAATGGGTACAATGGATGGGAAGAACAAGAAGGCAAAAAGGAATGGGTCAACCTTATACTCATTGAATTTGCCTCAGGGAGGGAATGACATACACACTAAATAGGGTATCTCACCCTACAGGAGAGTAGGGGGGAAGGGGATGTGAGGGGGGATGATGGAAGGGAGGGCAGGCTGGGGGGGAGGGAAGTTGGAAGCACACACTTTTGAAAACGGACAGGACCAAAGTAGAGAATAGATCAAGTGGGAGATGGGATAGGAGGAAGGGAAATATAATCAGTCTTCTACAATATATCTACTATAGTAATGTTTTGCATTAGCTACACATGTACAACCTATATTGAATTGCTTATCTTCCCAGTAAGGGTGGGTGACAAGGGAGGAAGGGAATGAATCTGGAATTTAAAGTTTAAAAACCAAATGTTTAAAAACATACATACTATTAATACTATTTTACATGTAATTGGGAAATAAGAGGAGGGGATATCCTGGGGGACCTTTATTTTGGGGAGGTGGGTAGGGAAAAAACGGGGAGAAAATTTGTAACCCCAAATCTGGTGGAAACGAATGAAGTAAATCAGAAGTCAATAAAGCATTTTGGAAAAAAAAAAAAGCGACATGATCAAAGTAGAGAATAGAACAAGTGGGAGGGTAGGACAGGAGAAGGGAAATATATAGTCAGTCTTTTGCAATATATCCACTATGTTTTGCATAGCTACACATGTACAACCTATACTGAATTGCTTATCTTCCCAGTAAGGGTGGGTGACAAGAGAAGAAGGGAATAAATCTGGAATTCAAAGTTTTAAAATCAAATGTTTAAAAAAAAAATATATATATATATACACTATTATTAATATTATTTTACATGTAACTGGGAAATAAGACATATAGGCACTGGAGCATAGAGATCTACGATGCCCTACTGGAAAGTCGGAGGGGGTATGGGAGAAGATATGGGAGAGAGGAGGGGATATTTTGGGGTGATGGGTAGCGGAAAAATGGGGAGAAAATCTGTAATTCAAAATCTTGCAGAAATGAATGATGTAAAATAGAAGTTAATAAAGCATTTGATTTAAAAAAAAAGTGAACCTAGTAAGTCAGAAGAATTTATACTTAACCAAATAAAAGACTAAACTCAGTAGTAAAAAAAAAAAAAGAACTGGAAACTAAGGGGTGCCCCTCAATTGGGGAGTGACTGAACAAATCACAGCATATTGATGTAATGAAATACTGGACAATTTCAGAGAAATATGGGGAAAAGTTTTATAAACTGATACACAGGGAAGCGAGTAGAACCAGAAGAACAATTAAACAACAACAATAACATTATAAAAATAAATAGCTTTGAAAGACTTAACTAATGAAGGCAATGACCAACTACAATACCAGAGTACTGATAATTAATGAAACATGCCATTTATGTCCTGATAGAGGTAATGGGCCTCAGGGTGGAGAATGAAACACTTATTTTTTGACAGTATGGAATTTGTTTTGCTTGATTATACATATTTGTTACAAGAGTTTTATTTTTCTTTTCAATGGGAAGGAGAGGAAAAATAAATTTGTTAACTGAAAAAAATTTAATTTAAAAAAGTTAAAAAATATGCACTACCTACTTCTGAGTTGTGGTAATGCACTCTGATCAAATTAAGCTCGTTATCATATTTCCTAAACCTACTCCTCCTTTATTTACTAATTTTGTCTGTGCTTCTACACAATTTACCTAATCTCTCATGTTTATAGCCTTTACATTATCTTAGACTTCTTCTTCCTTACTTCTCATATAAAGTTACCAAATTCTGCTGATTCCAATTCTATAAAATCTCTTGTATTTCTTCATTCTTCTCTATTCCCACTGCCATCAACATAATACAGGCCTTCATTACCATTTGCTCAGACTATACAGGAGTCTCTTTAGAAATCTTCCTACATCTTCTCTGCTCCTTCCCAGGTCTAACTTCAATTTATAAATCATACCATGATTAGAGTATATCATTCTCGGGGCGGCCAGGTGGCTCAGCGAGTAAGAGCACCGGCTCCAGTGTCGGGATGACCTGGATCAAATCCGGGCTCAGATACTCAGCACCACACCCAGAAATAACTGGCCGTGTAACCTTGAGCAAGTTACTTAACCCTGATTGCTTTAAAAAAAAAAAAAAGAATATATCATTCTCATCCTTAGGATTTGGACATATCACATATTTGCTTAAAAATCTTTGTCTGGAATTTAAGACCTTCTACAATGTATCAATACTCTAACCCTTTCCAGCCTCACCTCCTATCATATACCTTCACGCACTCTACATACCAATGAAACTGGGCTCTTTTCCTTTGCCCCCTCAATAAACATGCCCTATGTTCTCATGACTCCTTGCTTCTGCTCATGCTGTTGCCTATCAGCAATTCCTATCCCCTTTCTCAACTGCTGTCTATAACACACACCCATCTTTTAAATTCCAGTTCTGCTCAGTCTTCTGGGACAGCTCACATCAGGGGTTGGCAGCTGGCTGTCAACTGACAATGAAAGGTGGCTGGGCATGTCATCATCTTATTGAGAAAAAGTAAAAACAAAAAAAGTGGGAAGTCAAAATGTTTCTGACAGCGCCAAATAACCACAACATGCTTACAAAATACAGACTGATCTCCCTCATAAAAAGAGAACCTAAGTGGTTAAAGAAATTCTTACTTCTCTGGAAAATGAAGTATTCCTTGAAGGAAGAGAATAACTATTTCAAGAAGAAAAAGGATCTGTAAAGGCAGAATGAAATCATAAGTTGTTTCCAGAGGTTGAAGGGCTAGAGGAATGTAACAGGAAAAAAGGAAGGAAGAATGCTCATTGAACACTTGGAACTACACAACAGGTATGAGAATCTTCCTTTAGAGTGGGGAGTTGTGCCATACCAAGCATTCTGAGCTCCAAGGAATGATGACAGGCATACAAAATGTGGCACCACCAGGAGAGGATATGCAGTAATGGTTAGAGGAAGAGGAGACAAGTCACGGTGACTTGCTGCCGCTTTACTGAGGTCGCTATATGCTGACCTGCCATTCTACAGTTCTCTCTTTCCTCTACATGTTCTCTCCTTTGGTGATTTTATCAGACCCAATCGGCTCAATTATTATACCAAAGCAGATGATTCTCTTATCTCTTTAGTCAACCCCAACTCTCACTTGAATTCAAATCTTGCATCTCTTATTCCCTATTAGACATTTTGAATTGAAGTCCTGTGCAAGAGACCTATGAAGGTCACACATTTCATCACTGCAATAAAGAGAAGAGAGGGATTTCAGAAGAGAAAGGAAGCTTGGGAAAATGAATAGCTGCTTAAGAAGATGATCTATGAGAATGGGATTGGAATTTCTTGAACACAGTTTAAAATTAAGAATGATGGACTCTTGGTCAGGGATAGAATAGATCCCATGAGGACTAGTAAAAAAAAAAAAGAATGCCTATTCTTCAGAATATGATCAAGATGGTTTTAAACTTAAGAGAGAGAGAAAACTACTCTATCTGGAAGGCTATATGCCACAGTGAAGGTATAATATAGAAAAATAGTACTAGGGAGGGCCAGTAATAAAAGTACATAGGAGGTAATATTCAAGAAAAGCCAATAAAAAAAACCTGTTGCTTTAGACATCTATATACACAAATGCACAAAAAATGGGTAATAAAAAGGCCGACTAGATATCTTAAAGTAAAGAAGCAATTTCAATCTCATAGGTATCTTCATCGAAACTTAGTAGGATGAGACTCAAGACAATAGCAATGGAAGGTTATATTTTATTAAAAAGGAAGAGATTAAAAAGACACAAGAGTAGTGGAGTAACATTAAGCATTAAAAAGAAATATGAGGAAACAGAAACTAGAGGGCTTGGGAAGCACTGCAGAAGAATTTGCCTGAGGATCAAAAGGAAAAAAAAGAAATGAGTTGCAGGAGGTCCACTACAGAAGAACTGTACAGAATGAGGAAATAAAGTATTTTTTATTCAGGAAACCATAACAAATCCAGCATGAAGGCATAAGATGGTTAACAGTGATGGAGACCTTCCATTACACAAACATCTGTTCAGAATGTTCAGCACTAAAAAGCAGAACTGATAAAATCCTGACTTAGTTTAATGAAAATTTCATTCTTCAGAATATGAAATCAACAAAAGTTTTTCTGATCACCAAAGTGGAACTGGTTCCTGAGGTGGAAATGATGCAAACAGTTGGAGAAAGTTGCTATTCTATTTTAAGAATTCATGACAAAGAAGCAGAGGAAAGCTGGGTTACAGTTTCACAAGCATTCTAAATTTTAGGAGAGCAGATTTCAAAGGATTCAGAGAGGGAATAGGTAGAAGCCCATGATCTAAAATTCTATAGCCCAAGTCAAATGGTAAGCTCAAGGACTAAATTCTTAACACACAAGAAAAAGCTATGCCAATGAGGAAGAAAAAGGGGAGTGGTCAAGAGACAGAAGAGTACACAGGGAACTCACTGACCAACTGATATTTTAAAGAGACATTTACAGAAGATGGGAATGAGCAGGTAACAGGATGAACACAAAAGAGTAGCAATCTGTTAAGACTGCTGTAAGGATCATGTTAAAACTCAGAATGAATTGAGGTTTACAGATCAAAAGGCCTATGTTTGAGAGGAAGGGAATATTCTTGATACTCTAAGAAATGATGAAGAGAATAGTTTCAGACAAACCTGGGAAAACTTGTATGAACTGATCCATATGGAAGTGAGTGGGCAGAATCATGAGAACAAAAACATTAACACTGTAAAGACAAACAACTCTGAATGGTTTAGGAACTGATCAATGGAATGACCAATTGTAACACTAGAGAATTGATAATAATTACCCATGCTTCAAAGGAAGATCAGAGACTAAACAAGACTATTGCTTACACTGTATGACATAACAATAACGGATTGGAAATAATAATGGACAGAACTATGCCAGGTCTTCAGTAGAAATGTTCTAGGGATTGTGCTGTTTAACAGGAATGAATGAATAATACATTTATTAAACACTTCCTATGTGTAAATCACTGAAGATACACATAGAAAAGATAAGTCTGCTCTCAAATAGCTCTAATTCTAATGGAGGAGACAATACACATGGAAGGTTTCCGCAGCAAATTAGATGGAAAGATCCCATGGTCCTCAGGGTACAGCAGCAAAGCAGATGTTAATGCCTCTTCTTTAATGTCATTTCTCCTGGTAAAATTATATCCCTTTCTGATTTTGAACTATTCGACAGTGCTAAGGACTTTGGTGGTAAGAACTCCTTTTCTGTGTCTTTAATAGATGTGGCTGTAGCACCTGTAAAAGCAGTTGCCACATTCCATCTCCATAGGGATTACTTACCAGTTATCATGTTTACGTTTTATGTTAACAAGTTTATCAATGACCTGAATTGAGTCCTTGATGGCACTCTTATTAAATTATTACTTATATATATTAATTATTAATAATTACTTATTAAATTAGAAAACAACTGACACAAAACTGAGAGACATAGCCCACACATTGGATATCAGTATCTAAAAAAGATCTCAGTAAGGTAAAATACAATAAGGGTTATTTAATAAGGATAAATTGAAATTAATTTACATAGCTGAGTTCAAAGTATCAATTTTATAAGCACAAGACGGAGATACTTCCCCTAATTAGCCATCTTGGCTAGAAAGCAGTTCCTATGAAAACCATCTTGTATTTTGAGTTTAACATGAATCGACAGTGTAATTGGGCAGCCAATACTGTTCAGCTGTTTCAGTTATGCCTGACTCTTTGTGAACCCTTTGGGGGGTTTTTCTTGGCAAAGATACTGGAGTAGTTTGCCATTTCCTTCTTCAGCTCATTTGGACGTTGAGGAAACTGAGGCAAACAGGGTTAAGTGACTTGCCCAGGCTCACACGGCTAGTAAGTATCTGAGGCCAGATTTGAACTCAGGTCCTCCTGACTCCAGGGCCAGTGCTCTATTCCCTGTGCCATGTAGCTGCAACCTGATTCCTTTTGTTTAAATTGGTTTTAACCTTAAGACCTCACAAAACACTTTGCTTTGGTTGGGTTTATACAGGGTAACAATGGGAGATAAAGTCAGAGAAGTAAGGTTTCTCTTTGTTCCAATGTACTTATAATATTATCTATTAGTTACCTTTATTGGTGCCTCACCCTACTGCTCCTGTTTACTACTAGCACTTATAAAGTGCTTTAAAGATTTCGAAGTGCAAACATGAACTATTATCACAACCCTGTGAGATAGGAGCTAATAGGCATTGTCATTCACATCTAACTCATGAGAAAACTGAGTCTCAGGGATGCTAAGGGACCTGCCCATCTGCCCACCCAGTAACAGAGGCAGGATACAAACGTGAGCTTTCTTGATTTCTGCCACTTAATCCATCACGCCACACCATGATGTCTTAGAGGTTCCGGATCTTCTCTTACCTAATCTCCCAACATCTGCACGACAGGCATATTTACTGTATGCTGTAGTGTAAAGCTCAACAATCATCAACAAATATAAGCTGTGACTGTTGAAGTGGAGCTGAAGAAAGCTCTAAATCTTTCTGGCAATGGGAACCCTTGAAGGGTTCTGAACAAAGGAGTAACCTGAACAGTGATGCATTAGGATGCTAGCTCTGGAAACATCTGCAGGACAGAATGGTGGGCAGGAGACCCATTAGGAGGTTACTGCAATGGCTCAAATCCAACACAGATGACATGAACCCAAGTCATCTTAGTGTACCTGACTCAAAATTAAGTACTCTTGCCACTACCTCACAATTACCTTTCAGCTATTAGGGCATATCTAAGGCAAGTGGTGAGAAATTTTTTAAGTTTCTTAAGGGAGGGTCTAAAATTTCAGTGTAACTTCTTTTTTTTTCTTGCTTTTTGGAGGGGGAGGAAGGGCAGCTGGGGTTAAGTGACTTGTCTAAGGGCACACAGCCACACACACTGTCAAGTGCCTGAGGCCAGATTTGAACTCGGGTCTTCCTGAATCCTGGGCTGGTGCTCTATACACTGTACTACCTAGCCACCCCGAGTAACTTCTTTTTAAGGTAGACTTGGAGCCTGGAGCCTGCAAACTCATACTGAGATTTATTTTTACCAGAAGTCCACAGGGAATGCTCTCTTCCGATCAGGAACAAACCTTCTGGGTGGGTATATTTGGTCAAGTTCTCAATAATTCTGGGGGAATAAAAGCTATGACTGCATCTAAAGAAACAGCATCCACAGCTAGAATGAGGCAGCACAGAAAGCAAATGAGGCATATTTCATCAGGCTTCTTTGAGAAAAAGACAAAAGATAATTATTGTGAAGCTATCACAAGTACAAAAGATAAAGGAGCCTTTGACTGGGAAACCCAACAGAGAGGAGAAAAATTATTTGGACTTTCCAAAATGTATGCCTGGTATCTGCAGGTACATGTACTATGTCTCTAGGATAGCTATGCTTTTCAAAGAGCAATGTAGTATGTGAAGAGGGTCAATGAAGCACAGCACCAGTTAAATTTGTTCCCAGAGCGATACAGTGGAAAGACCACCAGACTGGGAGTCAAGAGACCACCGGGGCTCAAGTTCTAGTTCATATGCTTATTAGCTGTACAACTATGGACAAGTCACTTCCTCTCTTTCATCCTAAATTTCTACATTTGTAGAAGGATGGTAATGATGTTTACACTCCTTACCTTAAAGCATTGTGAAGAAAGTACTCTGCCATCAAAAGGATAGCTCTCTGTCTCATACTTCTAGACTGAAAGCCTGCACCCTAAACCATGTTTTTTGCCATGGAGATGTTACAAACAAGCAATGCACAGCCCTAGAATCTTGGAGTTGGAAAGCCCCTCTGAAGTCTTTATTGGAACAAGAATCTTCTCTGCTCTACAGTATCCCTGACAAGTGGTCATCCATGAGGTTAATAAACTTCTCTCATAAATTTTAACAGTTAGCTCATTGCTCTGATTATACTGTGATTCTTGGAACATAAGTACTATTCTTTATACTAAAGAAAGGTTACATAGTTTTCATTCTATATGTGTTCAACTTCAAAGTCAGAGCTGGAAAGGACCTTGGAAAATAAAATGTTAAAAGTTAACAACAGGCTGTCTAATCCAATACCCTAATTTTTATAGATGGGGAAACTGAAAGCCAGAGATGACCAGTGACTACTTTTATCATGTCACTTTACTGCTCAAGAATCTTATCCTGGGGCAGTTAGGTGGTGCAGTGAGTAAAGCATCTGCCCGGGAGTCAGGAGGACCCGAGTTTGGTTCTGGCCTCAGACACTTAACACCCACACAAAAACTAGCTGTGTAACCTTGGGCAAGTTACTTAACCCCAATTGCCCTCCAAAAGGCAAAAAAAAAAAAAAAAAAGAATCTTATCTCGGAGCATCCAATATAAAGGTACTACCTGGAAGACAAGACTCTTAATATTCTGGGCCCACCTTACCCAACATATCCTCCCACTTTCCCCCAACACCCTCCTGGTTTGATCAGACCTTTTTGTACCTTCTCACTGGGGAACAAAACCTTTACTTCTGCCTAGATTTGGTCTGTCTTCCATTTGTTGAAGTCCCTCCTCCACAATAAAGTTAAGAATAAAGGATTTTAATTGATATGCAAGCTCAATGAGAACAAAAGTATGACAAGAAAGACAAAACACAGATTGAATTTTAGACTACATTAATAGAAGTCTAGTATGTTGAAGAGGGTAACCAGATAGTGCAGTGAATAGCATGTTTGGCCTGGCGCCTGGAAGACTCCCTTCAGGAATGCAAATCCAGCCTCAGAAACTTATTAGCTGTGGGATCCGGGGCAAGTCACTTAACCTTGTTTGCCTCAGTTTCCTTGTCTGCAAAATGAGCTGGAGAAGGAAGTGGCAAACCACGCCAGTAGTTTTTCCAGGAAAACTCTAAATGGGGTCACAAAGAGCAGACATGACTGAATAACAACAAAAGTGTATAGAATGAGGGGGGTGATGGTCCTATGGTTCTCTGCACTGGTCAGATGTCTTCTAAGAGCTGTTATTCCCGGGCATCAAATTTTAGGTGAGACTCTGACAGGCTGCACTTTGTCATATCACATTACTGAAGATACTAAGAATGTCTTAGTTCTGAAACTTATCAGCTACACGACCACAAGCAAATTTTAAACTTCTCTTAGTTTCAGTTTCCTCATCTGTAGGATGAGGATCATAACATCTGTACTGCTTACTACACTGGGTTATTAAGACGAAAGTGATTTTTAAACCTTAAAGTACTATGTAAATCTAAGTTTAGCCTGGAGAAGAGAAGATTCAAGGGGTGGGAGGTGGGTCAGGATCTGTCTTTAAATATGCAAAGGGCTATTAAGAGGGAATTCACAATTCTATAGTGCTTTAAGGTTTACAAAGTGTTTTCAACACCCCTGTGGGATACGAAGTGTTATCCCCATTTACAGATATGATAGCTAAGAAGTAGTACATCACAAAACTAGGATGCAATTTAATCCAAACACAGGAAGCTAGAGATTCTAAACAGAAAGTAGTAGTGTATTCCAGCAATGGAAGATACTTTGTAAAAAGGCAAAAGCAGGAAATGAGAATTCTCAATTCTAGGAAGAGTAAATAAGCCAGTTTGGTTGGAATGTAGAATGTATGGCGTAAGCAGTATAAAGTAAGAGTCCAGGCATTTGGTAAGCAATGTCAAATGTTTCAACTATAGGTCCAGCACTCTTTCTATTATACCACACTGCCTCTTTAAGAAGTATTAGACCTTCTGCGTATGTTCCACAGGGAAAATGGATGGAAATTATGGGCAGGCAGATTTTGGCTCACTAGGCAAAGGGTCAGGGACTAGACCTGTGACTTCAATTGTATAGGGAGCTCCTTCATACCCTCTGCTGTTAAAGGCTGGAACCTTCTCTATAACTCAGTCTGGAGAAATGTATGAGGTGCTTGAGAGGTTAAGTGACATGCCCAGGGTCACATATTTAATATGTGTTGTTAGAAGTGGGACGTGAAGTCAGGCCTCCTGACTCCAATACCAGCTCTTGATCTACTGCACCAAACTGATTCTATAAGAAAAATTTCTTAGTAGTCAGAGCAACCTAACAGCAGAATGGCTTGAAGAGGTTTTAAACAAGGGCTAGATGACCACTTGTTAAAGATGATTTAAAGAAGACTGTGGCAGGTGGGGCTTTGGACTAGATGAATTCTAATGGCCCTTTCAGCACTAAGATTCTAAGTCTATGAAAATTCTTCCTAATGACCCAAGCTCACAATAACAATGTGTATTCCTTTTCTAACTCCTTTTGTGTTTATCATGTATTGTACAATGCAGCACTTTGATATATTATCTTGCTCAAGTCTTGCTCCCCAACTAAATTATAAGATCCTCCTCTTGAACTTTTTTGGTAGTCTATGCCCTTAAATTGTCTGAAGGGTTATCATTTCCAAAATGACCTAATTTATAACACCTGCGACTGCAAATGGCCATAGGGTATACTGTGTTTGACTTTAACGACTATGTGCTAATGATTGAGTATTAGCAGTGAAAACAAAAGTGGAGGGGGGTGTGAGGGTGGGGAAGAGCCTGCCTACTAAAATCTCTCTCTCTAGCTTCCATCCTTTCCAGAGAAAGGTGACAAAACACTAACTGCTGCAGGTCCTTCCACAAACAGGACGACATCCACAGGACCTAGAATACTAATTTCAACCAATAACCAGAAGACAAAGGACTTGAAGGAGCAAAGGTAGATGGGGTTGGAAACAGAATCATGAAGTCCTCTATTACACCTTTTCATTTGTAGAGAGGGGAAATGAGGCCCAGACAAAGTGACTGACTTACTTGAGATGATAAGATGAATTGGTTTGAGGACTAGAAGTCAAGTTTCCTGAGTCAGTCTGGTGCTTTGAAGTTCTTTACTTCTTACTATGATGCTGACTATGGACCTTGCTTCACTACATGGATGAGGAGATGCAAGTTCTAACCCATTACTTCTAAAATGCAGGTCTAACCATGCTATCTTCCCTATTCAATAGTCTCCAGTGGTTCCCTATCATTTCAAGAATCAAATAGAAAATCCTTTGTTTGGCTTTTAAACTCTACACGATGAAGCCTTCTTATCTTTCTGTTCTTCTTTCACTTTACTCCCTTCCTCAGACTCTACAATTCAGCAACCCTGGCTTTTTGGCTGCTGTCACCTCCCAATTCCACATGTCTTCTATGGCCGTCCTCCATGCCTGAGCGCTCTCCCTCATCTCTGCCTCCTGGTTGCCTTCAAGTCTCAGCTAAAATCTCACCTTCTGAAAGAAGACTTTTTCTCTCTCTGCCAATGCCTTCACCCTGTGGTTATCTCCAATTTATCTTGTATGTATCGTTTGCATACAGCTGTTTATAAAGTTTTTTTGATGTTGTCATCTTTAGTAGACTGTAAGCTTCCTGAAGGTAGGGACTGTGTTTGTTTTTACATCTCCAGTGCTTGGCACATAGCCACTTAGAAGCTTATCATTTTCAGAATTTTATCAATTTTATTACCACAGGCTAGAAAGAGAGGTTAGGAAAGAGAATGTATTTGGGGTTTCAAGTGTCAGTAGCTTAATAAATACTTGACTTGACTTTTCATTGCATGCTGGTTAATATAAAGGCAGCATAGTACAGTGGAAGGAATTTAAGGATTTAAAGTCAGAGGACCTTGTTTGGCAATCTAGCTGTCACTTAATACCTGTGTCACTGTGGATCAGTTAAACCTCTGTAGACCTCAGTTTCCTAATTCGTAAAATGAGAAGGTTGGTGTCAATGACAGTCAAGGTTCAGCTCTAAATCCATGACTTTATGATACTACTTTATCACTTAGCAAAAAATTACTTCTAAATAAAAAATGCTATTGCAATGGAGTTTCTGAAATGCTGGTTTCAGTGAACTGAAATTCTTAAAGGTTTTTAAGGGTGAATGGCATCTAAAGGGTAAAGATACCTAGGTTCTGACCTTTATTAACCTTTGAAAGAATAAAATCTTAAAAAAAAAAGAACCCTTCATATGTTTATTTGTAATTTATAACTGTCAATGTAATTTACTTAGGCATATCATCTTTGAATAGTACTTTTTGTCTGTTTGTACTGCTGAGTGGACTATATGACAGGCAGTTCTGTGTGAAACTGTGGACAATCATCTAGCATTTACTAGATGCCTTTTATCTATTCAGCAAATATTTAACACCTATTACATGCTATGCACTGAAGTGAAAAAAAATGAGTATAAGGTACAGCCACTACCCTTAAGGACCTTTCAATCTACTTGGGGAGACAATTAAGATTAAATTCTGAGCTGTGTAGTGGAGAGACTGTCACAAAGGAGGTATGACTGGGAAAGTCCCTTCTCCTCTGAGCTTACTGCCTCCTTTGTAACACTGGGAGTTATGACCCTTAACTTTTTTTTTTTTAAAGCAATCAGGGTTAAGTAACTTGCTCAAGGTTACATGGCCAGTTATTTCTGGGTGTGTTGCTGAGTATCTGAGCCCGGATTTGATCCAGTTCATCTTGACACTGGAACCAGTGCTCTTACTCGCTGAGCCACCTGGCCACCCCCACCCTTAACTTTTCTAATAGTACTGATGATCTAAGGTCTTTTTCCAGCTCTAATATTTTGTACACAGCAAAAAAGATCACAGGGATCTGAAGCCAGGATCCAAACCTACAAATGAATATCAGCTCTGTAACTTATCACTTGTGGTGAGTCACAGGCATCTCTGTGGGTCCATTTCCTTATCTGACTTAAGATTTGGTTGCACTACATGGTCTCCATGCTCTCTTCTATCTTCAAGTCATCTGCTCTTGGGTTTTTACATTCAAGGTCTCTCGTTGTCTATGTCTTTACCTTTTAAGGTGCCTCCACTTTAGGCATCTAGGATTCTGTAAGTTAGGAGAAGGGGCTGGAGTCACCTGGCAGGCTCTGTGGATTTCCTGCCCTTATTCACAGTGATTACTGAGTGACTGTTGTTTCCAAGCAGTTCCCACTAAGCACTTGCAATGCACTCCTTTAAATCCCACAATAATTCTCTTCCTAGGCTTGTCTACACTCTTGTGTTGGTAAGAAAGAACAGCAACCAGCTAACAGTAATTTTTATTGTTCACCAAGGGGTTGTTTCCTAGAATTCTATTTTGCTCATGTAGACACACATATTTTTGTCTGGGACTGAGTCACTTAGAAGTTTATCACTATCATAATTCTAACAATTTTACTATCACAGGCTAGAAGAGAGGTCAGGAAAGGACAATATATTTGGGGTTTCAAGTGTCAGTCTTACGCTGCATTGCTCCTAGCAGTATACAACTTTCAAAGTCCTCTTTACTTTGCAAAACAGTATCAACAGCCATGTACATTAACTTAAGAGCAGCTTGGTGCTGTTTGAGTGAGCTAGCCGTTCCTCTAAAAGGGTAGTTTGCCTTAGCGCTGATAGCTTTTCACCCATGAGAAAGCTGGCCTAGGCTCAAAGGGAGGAAACTTACATGAAAAAAGAACAATTTGCATGGTTCAGTACTTTTTAAATATCTAATAATTAAGTTAGAGAAAAATACAAACTACCTGAATGACTTCTTTTCCCTTCAGGTTGAAGTACATATTACTTTCCATTGTGCTTTCTTGCTATTATGTTGAATGTTCTCTAAGGTCCTAATCTAATAGTTGCAAAGAACCTTCTATGACATACAGAAGTTACTTAAAAAAAAGTCCATTATACTCAAAGACATTTAATTCCCTACACCCACTCACAGGCCTCATCTTTTTATCAGAAATTATTCTGAGCTGTGGCAGAGACCTGAGGAATCATTTTTTCCTTCCTCCCCAAACATTACAAGTGTGCTATATGAACGTGAGTTACTGTTTTGAAGAGAAGTGAACTGAAGCCCAGAGAGATTAGGTGACTTGCCTGAGGCTACAAGGCTAATTCAGTAGCAAAGTCTGTACCTACTCTGGTCCCCAAGCCTTTTCTTATGTGGAGCTACCCCTGCATTCCTCAAAAGGGGGAGGGAGGATGGCTAATAGAAAGAGGCAGTGGGGTAGAGGTACTGAGACTGAAAGTCACTGATGGGAACTACTGCTGTCCACCTGTGCACTTCAGAAGGCTGTGGAGAGTGGTGAACATGATGTCAACTGGTTATGCTCTCCTCAGGAGGAATGCTTTTGTTTGAATCATGAAAAAATATCATAGGGGTGGTGGGATGTACTGGAAGTTATTCGTCTAAAGTCAATCAATGAGAAGTATCTATCAAGCACTTTCTGAGCACCAGGCTTTGAGTTAGAGGCCATGACTACAAAGATAACCCTCAAGGAGTTTATATTCTATCGGGGAACCTAGGTTTCAGCTCTAGCTCCATCACTTACTAGGGCTGTGAGCATGGGCAAATCACTTAACCTCTGAAGCTGCAGTTTCCCCACCTGTAAAATGAGGAAGAGAAGGGAGAGTCGGATGATATAAATTTTAAGGTCCCATCCAATTTTAGGATTTTATAATTCAGTGAAAATACACTTCTGTGGTGAACCTTGACCAGTGCTTGCTTACTGAATATCCCTCTTTGATGCTTGAAGGAGAGCCTAGCTGGCACCAATGGAAGACTGGTTATGGTTCCTATCTCTGCTGATCCTAGTCTTACCTGCCCAGTTTCTGACCCTCGCCAGTGAATGCTTTGAAGGTTCCTTTGGGCTTTACAAAGTCCTCATCTCGATGGTCCTCCATGTCCAAGTTGACCTGTCCCCCACGTGATAACCTTCGTAGCTCTGTAGGTACTTCACTGGAAAAGAAAGACAACAATGAGATTCAAAAGGAAGCAACTGTTATTGTAGTGGCAGTGAAGATATAAGGGGGAGAAGAGATACGGCTAATGGTGAAAGGGGTTTACAGGTCAACAAACATTAAAGAGTACCTACTGTGTGCAAAAGAGTGAGCTGGTGCTTGGGAAGATACAAAATTTAGATAATTCTGGCTCTCATGGATTCTACACTCAGTAGGGGCATAAGACAAAACTATAGATAATTATAACATACAATACTACACAAAAAATTCATCAGTGGGGTGTTATGTAAAGTCCAAGAGGAATTGCTATTCTGTTTATTCAGTGGCCCCTATTCATTTCTCATGAAATACTCCTCCACCCCACCTCAGCCACACAAAGATGGTCATACTCTTGATCTTGACATCATGCACAAATGTACCACCTCCATTTTTAAGAATGCTGAAATCCCCCTACCTGACCATAATCTATTGGCTTTTCACCTTTCCCTCTGACCTCCCTTACAAAAGCCTATTCTTGGTTTGCACTGTGACCTCCAAACTCTTAAACCCTTGAATTCTTTACTAGGCCATCTCCCCTATACTAGTCACTCTCTTTTCCTTATCTTGATTCCTTGGTGAACCAACTCAACTCCATACTGTCCTCCTCTTGTAAATCCTCACCCCTCTTATCATCCATTTATACCCAATAAAGACTCAGCTTGGATCACTCCCACTATTCGACATCTTTGTTTCCACATACCTGCTGAACATGGAGAAAAAACCACATGATCTTTCTGACTGGGTCCACTACAAATTTGTTAACACAATCTCAAATGGGTCCTTACTGCTGCAAGACAATTCTTTCATGGCACCCCCTCTGCCTCCCTACACTTTCCTTGCCTTAAACCTGACTTTACGTAGAAAAAATTGAGGCCATTTGCAGTGAGCTCCTTCTTTACATCCTACTATTCAGAGCCTTCTGCCACTTTCTCCTCCTTTTCCCATTTCACATGGTGGAGTGGTCTTACTCCTTACTAAGGATAACCCCTTTTCTGCTCAAGCAATACTATTCCATTCTGTCTCTTTTAACAGATTGCCCCCTCTGTCATCTCCACTCTTTACCTTATTTCCATCTCCCCTTCTTTATTGGCTTATTTCCCACTACCTACAAACATACCTATGCCTCTTTTATCCTGAAAAACACAAAAAACAAAACCCTCAACTGATCTTTCCATCTCTGCTAACTTTTATCCTTTATCTTTCTGTTCTCAAAGCAGTTCAAAACTCCTCGAAAAGGTCAGCTACAATAGGTGCCTCCACTTTTTCTCCTTTCACTTTTTTTTTCTTGCTTTTTGGAGGGGGGAAGGCAGGGTAATTGGGATTAAGTGACTTGTCCAAGGTCACACAGCTAACACTAAGTGTTTGAGGCCATATTTGAACTCAGGTCCTCCTGACTCCAGGGCCGGTGCTTTACTCACGTGCCACCTAGCCACTACCACCCCTTTCACTTTCTTAACAACTTACAACTTGCCTTCTGATTTTATCATTCTACTGAAACTACTCTTGCTAAAGTTATTAATGATCTCTTAATTACCAAATCTAATAGCCTTTTCCCTTCAATCTTCATTCTTCTTGATGTCTCTGCAGCCTTTGACACTGTTGATTACCCTTTCCTCCTTAATAATCTCTTCTCTCTAGGTTTTCATGACACCACTCTCTTCTGGTTCTTTTCCTCCCTATCTGACCAGTCTTTCACTCTCTCTGTTGCTGGCTCCTCATCCAGATCATACCCACAGATATCCCTCAGAGTTCTTGTCCTGAGCTTTATTCTCCTCTTCCTCTGTACTTCTTCACTTGGTGATCTCATTAGCTCCCGAAGATTTAATTATTATCTCTAAGCTGACAATTCTCAAATCTACCTATCCTTTCTCAAGTTCTCTTTTGACCTCTAACCTTGCATCTCCAACTGCCTTTCAGACATTTTGAACTAGATGTTCAGTAGACATCTTAAACGAAATATGTTCAAGACAGAACACTATCTTTTCCCCAAACCCTCCCTCCTAACTTTCCTGTTAAAGCAGAGGACAACATCTTCCTAGTCCCTCAGGTTTGCAACCTAAGTATCATCCTCAGTTCCTTACTGTCTTTCACCCTGTGTCCAAGCTGCTGCCAAGACCTGTCAATTTTACCTTTGCAACAACTTAACAGGTCCCTTTTCCACTCTGACACTGCCACCACTCTAGTGCAGGCCCTTATTACTGCAAGCCTGGATTACTGAACAGCTTGCTGATGGGTCTGCCTGCCTCAGGTCTCTCCCCATTTTAATCCATTCTCCACTGAGCCCCTCAAGTGACTTTCCTAAGCATGTCACCTCCCCGCTTCACCTTCCAAATAAACTCCAGTGGCTCCCTATCACCTCCAGAATTAAACATAAAATGCTCTGTTTGGCATTGAAAGCCCTTCATAATCTATCCCCCTTCTCTTTCCAGTCTGCTTATATCTTACTCTCCACCATGTACTTTCCCATGTGGTAACACTGGCCTCTTGGCTATTCCATATCTTGACTTTGGGCATTTTTTTTTTTTCCTGGCTGTTCCCCATGCCTGGAATGCTCTCCCTTCTCTGCTGCAACTACTGACCTCCCTGGCTTCCTTTAAGTCCCAACTAAAATCCCATATTTTTACAAGATGCCTTTCCCAACCCCTCTTAATTCTAGTGCTTTCCCTCTTAATTATTTCCTGTTACTCTGCATAAAGCTTACCTGTATCTACTTGTTTGCATGTTATTCCCCAATCCCCATTAGCTTGTAGGCTCCTTGAGGACAGAGACTGTCTTCTGTCTCCTTTTATATCCTCAGCACATTATATGGCACATACCAGGTGTCTAATAAGTATTTAGTGACTAGCTAAACTTAGGACTTGTCTGTATTTAGAATCTACCTCTCCTTTCCTCCCCTCCCACTACCATGAGTGGTCTTAGTAGGAGAAGCAAGGTTGCTGTACTAGACATCTAGTTAATGTTAGAACTACAAGAGACCTTAGAGAATATCTAGTGCAAACTTTTAACTTATACAGGAAGAAAACTGTGGCAAGTGATTTTTCCCAGGTGACAAACAGTTCTGCAAAGATGAAAGATGGTCCCTCCCTAGTGGCATAACTTAAAAGGTCCCCCCCAATGCTTCTACCCAAGCCCAACCTACCTTCCGCTCTTTCTGTAGAAATAGACTATGGCTTGGTGGCAAAGTGGGTAGGTAGGATCAAAAAAGTAATCCTTTTTGTAACTGGTTCAATCAGAATTCATCCAAACTTCCAAAGGGATTTGTCACCCATAAACCAATCTAACATGTAAAGTATTATTGTTGGTCAGTTTGGTCATGGAAAGACATAGATAAATTAGGTGGAAATAAAAGTAATGGACCCACGGATGGATTTATGAAGAAATCAAAATGGCTAACCTTATACATCTTTGTGTAAGATGCCTGAGGAAAAACCCTAATGATTATACAAACACAAGGCTGTGAAAATTGCCTTGGGGAACAATGTATAAAGAAAAGAGTTGGATTTCCATCACCACCACCACCCTTGGGCACAAAGGCTGCTGCTGCCTACCCTCTTCGGATAGACTCCAGAAACTGGGCATTAGATGGGTCCTGGTAGCTTCTCAGCTCACCACTGTCCAGGCTGAATCCACTCTTCCAGAGCTTCAATACTATATGCACCTGGAATTATAAGATGACATCAGCACATTTAGAATAATTCAATAGTAAGCCAATTCCTTTATCCAAATTACTAACTCCCATATTAGAAATTTCATCTTGATTTGCCAAAATTATCCTTCACTGTCACCCAGTGCTTTCACAGCCACCCTGCTTGTAACTGCCTGACACTGGTTTCATTCAGTCCCCTTTCTTTCTACCTCACCAGGAGCTCCCAACTATGCTTTACAGACTGAAATAACTTGAGAGCTGAAAGGGTCTTTAGAAATGCTTGAGCCGGAGTGCCTAGGTGGTGCAGTGAATAGAGCACTAGTCCTGGAGTTGGGAGGACCTGAGTTCAAATCTGACCTCAGACTTAACAATTACTAGCCATGTAACCTTGGGCAAGTCACTTAACCTCAACTGCCTTGCCTTCCCCCCTCCAAAAATAAACCAACAACAACAACAACAAAAAACCAGAACTGCTTGAGCCTAAACCTTTCATTTTACAGATGAGGAAATGGATGGCTAGAGAAACGAAGGCTCAGCAAGGACTACATAATGAAGGAAGAGCAGAGCTGACACTAGGACCCAGATACTGAGCCCCAAGTCATTCCCCCTCTTTCCTCAAGAATTTCACTACATGACCATCTGCAATCTCAATTCTCCAACAAAATTGGCCTCTCCAAAGTCATCAAAGATCTTAAAATTGCCAAATCTGACGGCCTTTTTCCCTCATTCTTTTTGATATCTCCTGCTGCACACTCTTTTCTCCTTAGGTTTTTGTGACTGCTTTGGGTTTTCTTCCTATCTGTCTTACTTACCCCTCCTTTTGTTGGGTCATCAACATATTATACTTCCTGTCTGTGGGTGTCTGTAAAGGCTTTGTTTTGGGGCTTCTTATTTCTCTACACATCCTTCCTCAGTGATCTCCTAAGTTCCTATGGGGTTAACTTATCACCTCTACACAGATGACTCGAAATCTATATATCCAGTCCTCACCAATCTCACATCACTAACTATCCACTGGACATTTCAAAACTGGTTGTCTTGTATGAATCTTAAGCACAACATGTTCAAAACTGAATTCATTATCTCTGTACTCTACCACCTCCATCCCCTTCCAAACCTATTTCTGCTGAGGGCACCATTCTTGTTTCATTTACCCAGGTCTATGACCTTAATGTTAGTCTCAACTCACACTCATCCCATATCTCCACTCATTTGCTAAATCTTATTGTTTCTATCTTTACCACACTGTTGGACTTGAGTCAGGAATACTTGAGTTTGAATCCAGACACTAGCTGTGTAATGCTGGGCAAGTCATTTAAGCTTTCTGGCCCTCAGTTTCCTCATCTGTAAAATGGGGTATGATAATAATAGCACTTTCCTCCCAGAGAAGTTGTGACCATTAAATGAGATAATACATATAAAGCACTTTGCAAACTTTAAAGCACTATGTAAATACTAGCTATCATTATCACCACATCTCTGCCCATCTCTTTCCACCACTACTCACCACCCCCTTTGTTTAGGCCCTCATCTCCTTTCACCTGAATTATTGCCTCCAAATTGGTTGCCTGGTCTCAAGTTTCTCATCAATGCAATCCATTCCCCACTCAGCTGCCATAAACTCCAGTGGCTCCCTATCACCTACAGCACCAAATAAAATTCCTCTATTTAGCATTTCGAGTCTTTCGTAACCTGGCCTGAATCTACTTTCCGCCCTAATTACACATGGCTGCCTCCACACACAACATTTTACAGCCAAACTTGCCTTCATTCTTTTCCTCCCTCATGACATTCCATTTCTCACCTATGTGCCTTCGCACAGGTGTCTATGTCCCACGCCTGGGAGGAGTCAACTTCCTCTTCTCCCTGGGCTCTTCAAATCCCTAATTTCCTTCAAGGTCCAGCCTAGTGCTCCTTTCTACAAGAAACCCTTCTTGATTTCCACTGCTGTTAATACTTTCCCCTCAGATCACCTTGTATCTATTTCTACATATATGTGTGCTGTCCCCGCCTCACGACGCTCCCGTTAGACTGTAAACTCTTTAAGGGCAAAACTGTTTCATTTCTGCCTCTGTATCCCTAGCACTTAGCACTGTGCCCGGCATATACTAAGTGCCTAACAAATGCTCACAGACTGACTTTTCTTGTCCTATGCTTCTTCTATGCAAATGCATTCAATATTCCCTTTTCTTCTATCCATTCCATCCTTATCTTTCAATCCTTTACCTTAAACAACTCAGCCTGATTAGGTTTAAAACGAGCCCTTGGAGATTTTTACTCAGTTATTAGCTCTCACTCCATAATTCTAGAAAAACCTCCCCATACTCCACTGCTGTGGAGGTCTCTAAGTAGGAGACAGCCTCCTTCTACTAAAAAACAGAACATTGAGGGGTGTCCCTTCAGAAGTGAGAGAAGGATACTCGCATCTTGGCCAGAAAATTGTCGTCTCTCTCCTGCTACATAGGCAGACTCCTCTTCCGGGGCTGCCCCAAGACGGTATCCGCCCCCTGCAAATGGCTGCAAAAGATGGATAAGCAAAATAAGTAAAGTAGGAATTGTGAACAACCGTTTTTGAGTCTCAAAAATGGCAGGAATTTTATTAAAGAGTATGACTCAGAAGTAGAATGAATAATGTCTTTAAATATTTGACAGGCTGTCATGAAGATGGGAAATTAGATTTATTCAGCCATAGAAGAGAACTAGGCCCAATTAGAAGTTAAAGGAGAAAGATCTAAGGAAGAACTTTATAACAGTTAGCATTGTCTGACAATAGACTATTTATCTTAATGAAGTAACAGTATTCTGTCACTTAAAGTCACAGAACCAAAGGATTTAGAGCTTGGAGCAAAATGAGCTATCATCCAGCTCAATCTCTTCATGTTACAGATAAAAGAAAGGTCCATGGACTAACCCTAAGGTTGAAAAGATTTAAGTAGTAGGGCCAGGATCCACATCCTATCCTTTAACTTCAAATTCAGTGCTCCTTTCATTACACTATCTTGTCTCTTTAAGCAGAGCCTAGATGGTCACATGACAGGGATGCTATAGACAAGATTCCTTTATTAGGGAAAGAGTTGAATGCTAAGCTGTTTAAGGTCCCTTCCAATTTTGTGACTCTAAACAATGCATTTTAGATGGGGGCTAGATATTATCTTTTTTGAATAGTTGTTTGCAAGTTGTCTCCCTCATTAGACTGTGAACTCCTTGAGAGCAGAGACTATTTTGGGGGCTTTCTTTGAATCCTTAGTGCCTAGCACAGAGAAGGCACCTGATAAATGCTTACTGATTTTACTTCTAATATTCTTCCCTAAGATGGAAAATGCTGTAACTTTGAAAAAAAAAAAGATAATCCTAACAGTTAGTTAGGAACAAAAAGAAAACAAGTTACTTCTGTGGTGGAAACAGTTAACTTGGGCAAGTAAAGTCATCTTTCTGAACCTCCCATTTCTTCATCTGAAAACCAGGACAAAGTAGATTAGCCCTTCACTCCCCAAAGGACTGTTGTGAGAATCAAGAGAGGTGAGGGATGTGGACTGCTGTGTAGCCATACAACATGAGATAAGTGATGGTTATTATCATGAAGGGCTCGTCTACAAAAAGAAAACTGTGCTCATTGCAGGAAGCAAACATGACCCTGCTTCTCACTTTTGGCTTGCTACTCTCGCCAGGGCTCTTAGCCATTCGATCGACAGCCACTGCTCCATGTTCCTTGGCACCTTTGAAGAGATCTTCCACCAACTCGTTGGGGCTTTTCTTTCTTGGAGGACCAACAATCTGCTGTCCACTTCTCTCTGAGCCTCCGGCGTAAAACCTGCATAGAAGAAAGGCCTCTGACATTGAAGGTTTGGAATTAGATCATGCACTGAGCTTGGAATCAATAGGGTCTGAGTTCCAGCTCTATCACTTACTGGTAACTTCCTTAACTTCTCTGAACCTCAAGTTCATAAAATGGGAATAATATTAACCCCTTCCCTGCCTAATTCACAGGGAAATTATAAGGATCAAACGAACCATGTATAGAAAGTGCTTTTCAACCATCACTATGCAAATGTAAGTTATTATTTAGTTATTCATTTGATCAATGACTTTCCAGGAGATAGCTGCAGGGCTGACTGAGTTAGTAGGGAGTATAGTTTGGGAACCAAATGACTGTTCAACTTTATACTAGTAATGCTAAATATCTAGGGAGGCCAAATGGCATAGCAGAAGTAAGAACCACCAAACAGTTATGTGACCTTGGATATGTCATATCTCTCTGAGCCTCATTTTTTTCTTTTGTAGAATGGGAAGAAATACTGCTCGACCTACTTATCTGACAGGAGTGTAAGACTCAAATGAAATAATCTAACAAGAAGTAACATCTAAACAGAACTTAAAAGATTATAAAAAAAAAAAGATTACAAAGTACTTTCCTCATATTAACCCTATAATGGAAGCACTTTGAGTATTAACTTTCTTTAATCTCAAGATTGAGAGAATTGAAGCTTAAAAGTTGTATGACCTGCCCTCATAGAGCTAGTAAGCATCTTTCAGGACTTAAGATTCAGGCTTAATTACAAGGGACATTATAAAACTGTAAAGTATGATACAAATACATGCTATTATAGTCACTGTATAAATTCAATACCTAAACCACAGGGCAGAGAGAACTGTGGTAGATGCTAAGAGGGGACATAGAGATAAATGCAAGCTTTGCCTTCAATAAGCTAGAAATCTAATTTAAAAGAATTTATTAGTGTTATCTCATTTTCATCCTTGTAACAACTCTGAAGCACAAGTATCCCCATTTTGTAGATGAAGAAATTGAGGCTCAGAGAAGTTAAATAGTAATACCTTTTTTTAACCTCAATCCCTAGCTCTGGCCAGCATGGACACAGGATATTATGAAGAGAAGGGATCAGTGAGGTTAGGGTTACATGCTGATTTTATTTACTTAATTCTCAAAGACAGGGTAATTAAAAAAAAACTTTTTTGATCAGGGTTTCTCTTGTTATTTACAATACAATGAACATTTGTTAAGTGACTTTAGCATACAGAGCACCATGCTAGGCACTGAAAGCACTAAGATTTATATAAGATATGATTCTTGCCCTCAAAGAGTTCGTAGTCTAGGATGGGGATCAGACAGCAACACAGATTACATGTACAACATCAAATCAGTGCATTAGAGGTGCAAAAAAAGTGCGATGTGAAGTTGGGGCAGATTCAGTACAGCAGTGTCATCTGAGTTTCTGCAGTACCTTGTGCCATGGCCTGGAAAGTAAAGCTGCCAGCTTGCCAATAGTCAGAGCTCATTTCAATCCTGTGATCTGTTCCACTCCGTGATTCTGTCAACAGCACACAACTGACAAGCTATGAAAATCAGTTCTGTCTTTGGAACTTTAACAGCTAAATTGTTTCTCTGAGTTGTTCCTTTGGTGGTGGGGATGTGAGGCCAAAGCTCTCAGCCAGACTAATACAAAAGCACCAGCTTCATTTCCAATGTGAAATACTGAGGCTACAAGGCAGGTGTCAGGATCAGAGCATTGAGGGAAGGTATCTTGGGGGGGTTTGGTTGGGGAAGGCAGACTAAAAGAATGGACAAAGTAGGTATTGACAATGAATGTGCTTTTACTCAGAGAGCTCAAAGCCCTAGTATATAAATGGTCACTTGTTAAACTAAAGTATGTGACTGCTTGAGGGGGGCATAGAATAAAGGAGAGCTGGCCTCAAAGGCAGGTTAAAACCCTTCTGATATAGACTGGTTCAAGTCCCACTTGTGACACATGTTTGACCCTGGGAAAGTCACTGGATTTCTTGGTGCTTCCAATGGCAACTTTGTAACATGAGAAACAGCAGAGGAAATGCTAAATTAAATTTGTAGAGACAGTTATTCCCAGCAAACTTCCTCCACCAATAAGATAGCAGATCCAGTCTCTATCCCTAAAAGGAAAGACCAGAAGATTTATGGCTGACTAGATCACCTTAGAGGTACTCTAGTTCAAACCGACTCATTTGATAGCTGAGCAAACTGTGGCTAGAGAAGTTATATGACTTCCTCAAGATCCCACAAGCATTAAGCAGAAGAGTGAAGATAATAATCTTAATATTCAATGTACTTTCAATCCCACCATGTTACACAAGAAAGTTTTAAAGCAGATTTACTAACTAGTATAGTGGGAAAAGCACCAGAGGCAGGAGTCAAGAGCCTCAGATTTTAGTCCCAACAATACCACTAACTCAGTATATAACCATAGTATTTTCCCTTCCTCTTGGGACCCCAGTTTTCTGATCTCTAAAGGAACAAGAGTCATAAGTCCCTAAGATTCCATCCACTCCTAAAAGGTTATGATTCTTCAGTGAACTTGTAGATCACAAAGTGAATGGTCAGAAATCTTATATGATCCCAGCTTTTCATTTGCTACCTATGTAACCTTGGCCAAGTCATTTAACTTCTTTCTACTTCTCCAGGCTTCAGTTTCTTTGCTTGTAAAATTGGAAGTGGAATCTAAGGTCTCTTTCAGATCTAAAGCAATGATTTTTCACTTAAGCAGTAATTATGGAGTTAGAGTATTTCCTTAACAGTCATCATATTGTTTTCTCCCCATGAAAGAGTGTTCTCTGCATGTGGTAGGTGTTTGGTGTTTATTGAAAAAATGAACAAACCAAAGTATATAAAAAGTGATCTGATCATTGTATTCAAGTATAGGAAGTTTGTTTAATGGTACCACAACCAACAAAGCTTTGCAATAACACAGCTGAGACTAATCCCCTACATTAAATCCAGTATAATGTGATTCAGGATGGTGGTTAAATGACTCCCTCCTTCTATCTACCCTCTTATTCCTCCTGCTTCTTCTGCTTCAGCACTTTCTACAGAACTACCCCCTCTGAAACACTGTCTCCTGTCAGAACTTATTAATAACATTAGGCAGGGTGTGCCTATTTAAGAAGTTCTGCTTACTTAGAATCCCTTATAAAATTATCTCAGAACCTTGAGAAACAGGAGACTGTGACCAATCTGTAAGCAACAAAAGACTTTCTCTGGTATAGGACCTTATGAGGAACAGAGACTGAGAGGGGTTATCTAACATAGTGAATGATAATTAACTGGATTACTTTATGGATATTATAAATGGGATCATATTAATTGTAGGTCTCATAGTGCAAATATGTACGTTTCAAAGGACTGGCAGCATATTTTAATAAAAATTCACTTACCTTTGACCCTCTTCATCATCTTCATCATCTTCTTGGGCATGAACAAGGTCTCTGAATGATGTGACCCTGTTGTCACTGGAGAATCAAAAAGGAGATAAAATGATTCTCTGCACCAATGAATGCCAAGCTCCAACTTCTAGAGCAGAGGTGGGTTCTTTGTTTGTCTGTTTTTTTTTTTTTTTTTGGGGGGGGGGGGGTTAATTGGGCTGAACTAACTTATCCAGGGTCACACAGCTACAAAGTGTCTGAGGTCAGATTTGAATTCTGATCCTCCTAATTCCAGGGCTGCAGTTCTATCCACTTAGCCACCTAGCCGCCCCTAGGGGTGGGTTCTTAATTTGGAATGGGTAAGCTTTTTTTTTTTGGAGGGGGAAAGTAGGGCAACTGGGGTTAAGTGACTTGCCCAAGGTCACACGGCTAGTTTTGTGTGTGTGTGTGTGTGTGTTAAGTGTCTGAGGCCAGATTTGAACTCAGGTCCTCCTGACTATAGGGCTGGTGCTCTATTTACTGTGCCACCTAGCCGCCCCTGGGTAAGCTTTTTAAAAAATATATTTTGTTTAAAAATATTCTTCTAATAAGAAAGCCAGAGGCTTGACCAGGCCATGAAAGAGGTCCATAGCACCAAAAGAAAAAGTTAACTCATGATCTAGAGATTCTGCTTTTAGTTAATATTACTAAAAATAATAGTAACTACTCACAATTACACTGTACCTTCTTCATAACAACCCTATGAATCAGGCTGTTCAAAAGTTATTATCTTTACAGATGAGGCTCAGAGAGACTAAATAACTTGTCCAGGGTCACACAGCTCATTAAGTGAAAAAGGGATAGGATTTGAACCCAGAGCTCTTCACACTACCACATGTTTCCTCTAGCTGGGAGATACAATGCAAGTATCTGGCAATACTTTTATATTCTGTTCCCATGCATTAATAATATATAGGGTCAACTAAAAAAGGCAATGTGCTGTGGTAAACAGTGACCTGGCCCTGAGGTCAGGAAGACATGGGTTCAAATTTCAAGCCAACATACTAGCTCTATGACTATGGGCAAGTTACTTAACCTTTTAGTTCTCTAGGCCAGAGGTGTCTAACACATGCCCATACCAGATTAAAATATAACTGGAAATTATTGAACAAAATGAGTAACATAAAACATGGATAATGCTAATATGTGGTTTTCTAAGTCAAAATGTGGCCCACAGGATCCTTGCATATGGTTTAGTAGTCTCCATTTCTATGAGTCTGACTTCACTAGGTAGCTCTCTAAGACTATAATTTGCATTAAAGGTACAAAGCTACTGGAATAGAGGGAGTTATCACACTTGAGAGTTGTCTTTATCAATGAAAAGGCAGTTTCCATCCCTATCCTGTTCAAAACAATGTTATATTTTTCTTCTCAATGGACATGTGAGAGAACCAATGAAGAAGTACTATTCTGAGGAGCAATGGTACCACTTTTAAACATGCAGCCTTAATTTAAGCTCTCATAAAAGCTGGGTCTATACTAGGTAAATAATTTACTTCTAGTGTGTTGGAATTGTTTACTAGTATTTTTAAAAAACATACTCTATGGGGCAGCTAGGTGGTGCAGTGAACAGAACACTGGCTCTGAAGTCAGGAGGACCTGAGTTCAAATTTGACCAAAGACACGTAACACTTATTAGCTGTGAGACCTTGGGCAAGTCACTTAACCCCAACTGCGCCCCCCCCCCCCATACACTCTACAACACAACTATTAATATATACAAAACCAAGCTGGACTAGTCATAAGAAGGGTTAATTCACTTTCCTTAATTCTGGTGCAGTTTTCCTAGTACAAACCTGTCCTCAAATATTGCTCTGAGTTTCTCAGATGGCCAAGTTAGAGATAAAGAATATCTTTCCTTGGTATTTTAAAATAAAGAAAAAAAAATCAGCTTCATTGTAACACAAGAAAAGAAAAAAACAAATAAACCATGCAGGCCAATGAGGATAGATACAGAGGAAAGAACTGTTTCACTAAAAAGTAATCTCAAGCTGAATTGGAGGGGGGAGGGAGGAAAAGACCAAACATTCACAACAAAGAGGACAATTGGGTGACAGAAATCTCTGAGGTTCTATCCCCTAGAAATAAGAGGACAATGACAGACTGAGTCAGCAAGTGGACTCCCTGCCAGGGCTGGCTGAGTTCCCCAGAACTTGCATCCAAGATAGGTCCAACTGATTGCAATGATGATGATTCTATGACTTTTCATCAGAGATAAATTTCACTAACATTTTTCATAATTAGGAAGTTTTGTTAGATTTCAGTCACACTCAAACCCTCTTCAAAAGACGGAACAAATCTTGCATCTGTGATGATAAAGTCTTCCAAATATTCTCTTTCTTTCATACTCATTTACTTTGGCCAGTGGTCTCTGTCCCTAAATCCATTCTTCAAGACAAAATTTTTTATCAAGAGGCTTTAAATACTATCGCTATTAAAATGAACAGAAAGACAGTCTTCAAACTCTAACTACTAGCTCCTTCCCCAATGCTGCTATCCCCTCATTTCTCAATCTATATTATCTTTTATCCCAGTCACTGTGAAACTAGAAAGAAAGAGTGGTCTCCATTTGCTTTGTACACTTTAACCACCTTTTACTTGAGTCTCCTGCAATCTGGGCTTGCAACCCAAGCCCTGTTCTTGAAAAGGCTCTCTCAAAAGTCACCAATGACCTTCTAATCACTAAATCGAAAGGTCTTTTCTCATTCATCTTTCTGCAACTTCTAAGACTATACCCACTTGGGGTCTATCTTTTACCTTAGTGTGTATCACTGTTCTCTCTCCAGGTTCTCCTATTTCATCAACCTTCTACAACACCTAAGTGTGAGTATCTGTGAAAGGTCATCTCTTCTTCCTTTACATTCCCTCCCTTGAGGTAATCCATTCCAGCACTCAGTCATCTGCTATGCAGATGATTCTTAATTCTATGTATGTAGTCCTAATCTTTACCTTGAACTTTCGTTCCCAAATCTCCAAATGCTGTTGTCCATCTTTACCTAAAGTACCTCAAACTCAACCTATCCAAAGTCAATGCTGCTACCAAAAATCCTGTTCCTCCTCCCACATTCTGTATTTCTATTATTATCACCACCTCTACTTGGGGTTGAAATGTCATTGTCTTCTTTGATTTTTCCATCTCTCATCTCTCTCCTTCAATACTCAATTTATTTCCCAGAGTTGTCTTGCCAATTTTACTTCTATAACATCAATCCATTCAAACTGCCAACACCCTATACTTCCTAACTGGTCTTTGTGTTTCTGGTCTAGGCAAAACATAGTCCCTGCTCTCAAGGAGTTCACAGTCCAAATGGGGAGATGATATGTAAACAGCTAGGAACAAATTGGATACATACAGGGTAAACTGGAGATTATCTCAGAGGAAAGGCAGTAAGATTAAGGAGGACTAGGAAAAGCTTCTTGAATAAGATGGAACTTTAGCTGAGACATGAAAGAAGCCAGGAAATAGAGATAAGGAGGGAGAGCATTTTACGCATGGGAGACAGCAAGCAAAAATGTATGGAGTCAAAAGATGGAGTATCTCAAGTGAGGAACAGCAAGGAGGCCAGTGTCAAAGGAGTAAGAAGGGAAAGTATAAAGCATTAGAAGACTGGAAAGGTGGAAGGGAGGCAAGTTATGAAGAGCTTTGAAGGCCAAAGATAGGATTTTACAGTTGATTTCGGAGGGGGGGGGGAGGTAATGCAGTTGATATAAATGGGGGTAGGGAAGGGGAGAACATGACATTGTCAGACCTGCACTTTAGGAAGATACATATGACAGGTAAGAACTGGTACAGGGAGAGACTTGAGGCAGGGAGACCAATTGGTAAGCTACTGCAATAGTGATGAGAGCCTGTACAGAGTGGTAGGAGTATCAGAGGAGAGATGCTACAAAGGCAGAAACAGGACTTGGCAACTGATTGGATATGGACAGTGAGAAAGAAGCGAAATTTGGGATGCTACTTAGGTTTTAAGTGTGGAGGACTGGTGATGGCAGTACCTTCACAGGAAGGCAGGGAAGAGCTTGGGGGGAAAGACAGTGTTTTTAGTTTTGGAAATGTTGGGGGTAGAGGGTGGATGTAAGGCTGGGGGAGAAGGGGAGAAAGACAGAAAGGGAGAGAGTGGAAGAGAGGGAGAGGGGGAGGGGGAAAAGGAGGGAAGTAGGGAGGAAAGGAGAGAAGGAGAGAGGGAGAGAGAAAGAACAAGTGAGTGTTTCATTTACTCTGGTTAAATGAAAATTTTATCTGCATACACAGGCAGGCTAAGAATTTAAGCAAAAATGTATTATTTTCTGTCCAAAATATACATTAGTGAGCACAAGTGAATGAGGCCATAGCATAATCTGACTATTCTGTTCTTCAAAACAGCTACTGAAAATGCTACTGGTGGAGCAGTGGATAAAGTGCTAGGCTTGATGTCAGCAAGACTTGAGTTCAAATCTATCCTCAGATAGTAACTAGCTGTATGACTCAGGGGAGAAGTCATTTAAAATGTTTACCTCAGTTTCCTCCATTGGGGTAAAATAGGGATAATAATAGCACTTAGCTTGCCAAGTTGTTGGGAGGCTGAAATGAGATAATATTTGTAAAAGCACTTAGCACAGCACCTAGCACATAGCAAGTGCTATATAAGTGCCTATATCCTTTTTTTTCCCTTCTAGGAGAAAATCCAGAGGTATTCCTCAAATCATCCTTTGAACTTCTTTGGGGACCAGATTACTGAACATTACCTTCGCAAGAGAGCAGACATGGGCAAAAGCAGCAGTGCCAACTAATGACTTCAAAACATCTGAAAGCTCATTAACATAGTTATTTCATAAATCTGGCCTCCTACTTCACTGGAGAGGGAGGAAATACCTGGAGCTCCTTCTTTCCAAACTCAGGCTGCAAACTGTGCCCTTTGGGGACCTTTTTTCCCTCCATTCAAGGATGCTTTTGATGTTCACTTTAATCTGATCCCATTCACCCATGACCCTAAGTAAGGATACTACAATTCAGAGAAGCCCAAATGAAAAAGGATCTTAGAAATGATATCCTGTCAGTGCAGGAATCCCCAGTACAGTATGTTACCAGACTGTCCTCCAGCCTCCATTGTAACATTTTCTCTGATGAGAAATTTAATCCCTCTTATGTTTTATAATGGCAGAACCTGAGTAAACTTTCTACATTCATAGTCATAAATATATTTAAAAGAAATGTGTGACTTGAAAAATTCTGTGATTAGGGTTTTTTTCTTGGTTAACTTCAAGATAACCTAGAATCTTCTGCTTTTATTCCTTATCACTGACTCCAATACAGATAAAAGGATAAAACTTTTTAAAACCTGTGATAACAGTAATAACAGCTAGCATTTATATAGCATTTTAAGGCTTGTGGAGAGTTTTACACCTTATATCATTTGATTGTCACAAGAACCTTAGTGAGGTAGGTGCTATTATCCCCATTTTACAGATGAAAAACTAAGGTTGAGAGACATGAAATAACTGCTCAGAGTCATACCACTAGTATTTGAGGCATAGTTTGAACTTCCTGACTCTAGGGCCTGAGATCTACACATTGTACCACAGAGGTGCCTCCTAGAATGCCGCAGTCCCACACCCTATTCTGAAGAGCATGAACTAAACTATGTAATTAAGAAACATTTACTGAGTACCTGATGTATTGACAAGGCTCTATGATAGGTGCTAGAGGTGGGGGCAAAGGATAGAGACTGGCAAAACACATTCTCTCTTTAGAGCTTATAATTTAATGGGTTAAATAAAACAAGGCAAAATGATAAGGTCCATAAGAGAGACCTAAAAATCACACCTAGATGCTGAAGACAGCAAAAATTGCATGAAGGAAGTGTCAGGGGAGCTAGGACTTGAAGAAGGGGTAAGACTTCAATAGGCAGCAGTGAAAATTTTTATGTTTAGAGGTGGGAAGGTTAGTAGTTTACAGTGGTAATAGACTCCTGGAAAAGGAAAGCAGCTTGAAACAAAGGAAAAACTCAGGACATATTAAAGAATGACAAAAGCACTGTCTATTTGGAGCACAGAATTTATCTAAGAGAGAAATGCTGGAAATGGCAGCAGGTAGGTTATAGAAAGTCTATCATATGAGGTTGGGGAATCTGGATTTTATTAGGAAAACAATGGAAAGCCTTGGAAAACGAATTCAATTAATGTGGACTGATAAAATTAGAAGCTGGGTCTTACCTGGGAGCTGTGCCTCTGGACATTGAACTGGGTGCTGGCTGGGAAAGTGAAACAAGGTCTTCATCACCTCCATCCTCATAAAAGCTGGCCAGGGCAATCTGAAAGAGAGTCACTGGCCTCTTAAAAACACTCCTTAATTTACCTGGTATTTTCACTTAATTTACCTGTGTGTAAATAGTAAACACCAGAGAGAAACACAGTTCTTATTCTGGTGGTAGAGATTAATTGAAGAGACTAAGAAGTAGCTTCAAGTTTTCTCTTCTGTAAAAGTCTAGATAGATGGCCTCTAAGATCCCAATCATCCGGGACAGTCCGTGAGCTCTGTCCAAACAAAGTTTGTTTTCCTACCATCCCAAACACAAATTCTAATCAAGTAAATACTGTGTAGAAGACACAATGACAGTAGTAGCTAGGCCAGATGAAACTTAAACAAGTGTTGTATTCCCTGATAGAAGTTCACAGGGGGAGAGAGAAACATTTTGGCTCAAGGCAATTTAAGAACTGCCTCAACTGGGTATTTAAACTGGGCCAGCTCTCCCCACTAACTCTGCTCCCTGGAGGGAATTTTGTATCTATTTACTGAGAAATGCTGCTACCAAGAAAGGCAAAAAAGAGAATGGCAATGCCTTGAACTGGATAGAGGAGAGACTACTGGGGTAAAGCTCCTGGAGAGGTGCTAGTGGGGGGTAAACCAGGAAGGCTGGGTCTGCTTCCAAGAGTCTAGTTTTTTGATTTACCAGAGAGATTAAGCCCTGGAAATTGGTTTGCATCCTCTTGAAGCAGTGTGTGGAGTGTGCTGAAAGGTGCGTAAAGGAAGGGAAGGGAGGGGGGAGGGGGAAGCATCACAAATAGGAGCCTGAGCAGTGGTCTTGGACTCAGGCATAAATGTGGGTTGTTTGCCATTTACTAGTCATATGAGCTTGGGCAAGTCATAATCTCCGTTGGCCTAAGTTTTCTCATCTGCAAAATGGAGATAATACTTGCACTACCTCCTTCACAGGAAAACAGACTGGTAAAGTTTAAAGCACTGTAGGTATGTGCGTTATTGTCATGGTGCAGAAGCAGCGATCTCTCAGGGCGGATGTCAGGGTCCCAGGGGAATATCAGGCAGCTTCCCTATCTGTCTGTGTTTGTATTTGCGTCAGTGATGGTCACGGGGTCAAGGTGTCACGGTGTGTCAGCATCTGCGTGGGCCAGAGTGGGGTGGGCGTCCACTGGAGTGTCCATCTATGTGTGTGTGTCCACTCATGTGCCTCTGCCCGCTCGTGCACAGCTGAGGCTCCCTCCGTGTCCGTGTCAAGCACACACACACACACACACACACACACACACGCATGCACGCACATGCACACGGCGTCTCCGGGTCCGTGCCAGGGCATGTACGTGTGTGTCTCGGGGCCGGGTCAGGCCTGCTCGTCCCTAGGCGGAGGCGAAGCCGGGAGAAGCTCTCCCGCCGGCAGCGCGTCCCTCCGTCTCCCCGGGAGACGCTGCCCCAGAGCCGGCTGCGGCAGGGGCTCCAAACTGAGGGTGGAGGGCGAGGATGGGGGCGGGGCCGGGCGCCCAGGATCCCCGCCCCCAGCCCCTCCACCTCCTCCGGGCCGGCCCGGCCTCCCCCAGCCCCTTGATGACTCTGCGCTTCGGCCGCCGCGGCCTCCCCTGCCCGCCCCGGCCCAGGGTCCGACCGCCAGCCCGCCCGCTTGCGCCAGCTCCGCTGCTACCTGCAGGTCCCATCCGGCTGACTCGAGGAAGAAGCGGGCCCGGTCCTCCTCGGCCCCGGTCACCGCCACGAACTCCCTCAGCGCCTCCTGCCGCTCCGCCATCTTGCCCCGGTGCACCGCCCAAACCGCTCCGGCCGGCACCGCGCTGCCCCCGCCCCCGCCGCGGCGTTCCGGCCGCAGCCCCGCCCCCTCCCGCCCTGGGCCGCGTGCGGTGTCCCACACAATGCCCTCCGTGTGGGAAACGCCCGCGGCCGCTCGGACCTCCTGGCGCCCCCTGGTGGCTCTCTGGAAGTAGTCTCAGTCTCATGGCCCGCTCTGGGGCATTGATGGTTAAAGTGGGCTGGCTACTGCATCCGTCGCCATCCCGGGGAGCATCCCAAGATCATAGGCAGTCAGAGCTGGAAGCAACTTAGGCGAGCTCGGGCATGCAACTTATTGCTGCTTCTGTGATTTTGTCCCCATTTGTGAAATGAGCCAGTTGAACCAGACTTACAGCTCAGACACTGCATGCATCAACTTTCCTCCTAATAAGGAATATTTCTTTTTCTTTTTGGAGGGGAGAAGGCAGGGCAATTGGGGTTAAGTGACTTGCCCAAGGTCACATGGCTAGGTTTTTGTGTTAAGTGTCTGAGGCCGAATTTGAACTCAGTCCTCCTGACTCCAGGGCCAGTGCTGTATTCACTGCGCCACCTAGGCACCCCCAATAAGGAATATTTCTATGGGTGATTTGGAAAATCCTTATTAAATGAGATCTTGGCCTTAATAAATGTAGTGACTATGTCCCCACTCATTATGCTCATAAAGCATTAAAATGTTGAAATGAGGTGATAATTATTGAAAAGTCCAGAGCCAGGGAAGGTGAGCACAAGTTAAATGCCAATCCTGACTTCTTCAGTCTCCTTATTTGAGGTGAATCTCGACTATCTCAAACTGAGAACTAGAGAGGAGACAGCACGATGATCTAGGCATCCCTTCCTCTCATCCCCTGATGTTTGAAGAAGGCTTATCCTTCCCACCAACTCTACTTAAGGAATCAAGGAGAATGAGCTCTGCCATTGTTCCAGAATGACATGGGTCCATTTATTCCTGGGTTCCCTCTCACTATTCTAGAAACTTTCAGGCCTCAGCTCAAGTGCTTTTCCAAAATCAACCAAAAGGTTTTTTTCCTCAAGTTTTCTTTCCTGCCGTTCCCTCACAATTAAAGTCCCGATCTCCTTTGAGCCCAAACACAGCCACCCCACCTTCTGTAACTTTTGTATGCATTTAATGAACTTTTTTTAGGTAGTATGTTTACATTAAAAAGCATTCATCAAGCACCTGTTTTGTGCCAGGCACTTTGTGAAGCGCACTGGAAATACAAAGAGAAGCAAAAATTGCCCTTTCCTTCAGAGCCCGGGTCAAGAGTGACACATTCAAAAAACTATGTGCAGATAATATATATATATATATATATATATATCATACATACTATATATCAAATTATATATATATATATAAATATATAAAATACAATCAGCAGAGGGGAGGCACTAGTATTGTAGGGGACCAGCAAGGGCTTCTTGCAGAAGTGGGATTTTAGCTGAGGCTGGAAGTCAGGGAAGCCAAGAGGCAAAAAGAACTGGGGATTCAGGAATGGAAGACAGCCAATGAAAATGCCTGGAACTTCTTGTGTGAAGAACAGTATGGAGGCCAATGCTAATGGATCATACATGGATTATGTGGAGGGGAGTAACACCACTGGAAAGGTAGGAAGAGGGCAGTGTATGAAGCACTTTAAAAATGAAACAAGATTTTATCTTTGATCACGGAGGCAATAGGGAGCCAGCCATTGGAGTATACTGAATAAGGGAGTGACGTGGTTAGACCTGTCATTTGGAAGATTGCTTTAATAGCTGAGTGGAGGAAGGACTAGAGTGGAAAAAGGCTTGAGGCAGGGATATCAAAAAGGAGGTTATTTCAATAGCTCAGGCATGAGATGATCAGGGATTGCATGAAGGTGTTGGCTGTGTCAGAGAAGAGAATAGGTACATGTGAGAGGTGTTAGGAAGGCAAACTAGACAGGACTTGAACAAAAGATCAGATATGTGGGATGAGAAAGACTGCATATTATGGTGAATTGTATTCCTGTTTATTTTCCTCCCACCTTACAAGTTTTCTGAGCACTGATTAGATCTTTTGTTGTTGCTATTGTTCGGTTGTTTCAGGTTCCTCATGATCTGCCCAGGGTCACATAGCTAGTGTCTGAGGTCAGATCTGAAGTTGGGTCTTCTTGGTGCCAGGCCTGGCCCTCTATCCACTGGGCCACCTACCTGCCTGATCTCACTATAATCAATATCTGATCTTAGTATACTTTATATCTCTCCCAGTAACCAGCAAAGGCTTCAGAAAGCCATAAATGTTTGTTAGGTGCTTGGAAGAGTAGATAAAAGTTAAATGAATCTTCCTTTAACTAAAAATACAATTTCCCCATTAGTGGAGGGCTCTTTATCATTCAGATGAAAGAACTCTGGGTCCAGCATCCCAGAGTCTGGGTTCTACTAGAAGACTCTGTCACTAAGTGAGCCCTTAGTGCTTGCCTGGTATATAACAGTACTTAACAAATGTTTATTGACTGACTGAATGATGGTGTAGCCTTTCCTCTTAATAGTCTTTCCAGGTAAGTGGGATGAGTATTATTATTCCCCATTTGACAGTGGAGGAAACTGAGTCTCAGAGAATTATGACTAGCTCATGGTTACCCAAGGTAGCAAATAGAAGAGGGTAGGTTTTGAACTTAGATCATCTGCCTCCAAGACAGCATGACCCCTATAGCATCATATATATCTATATACATATACATAAAACATATACATTATAACTATAACATTACACTACTGTCTCTAAATATATTTATATGCCCTGCCACAGGGTACATAGTCTTGTTCTCCCTTCACAAGCCCAAGGAACACTCTAGGAAGGGGTAGGAAGGAGAGGTGGAAGTGTCAGAAGAGGAGAAGGGGGAAAGGGAGAAGGGAGGAGCAGAGTTGTGAAGAGGAGGTTGATGGGGAGGAAGGAAGGGATGGGGAAGAGGGAGAGAGGGAAAAGAAAGAAGAGGTAAAGGAGAGGGAAGAAGAGGAAGAGATGGTCTGGTTCTAGAATAAGCTTGAGCACAGAAGCTGTATACCTACTTTCAACCTTAGGGGAGAGGGCAGGGAACTTCTGTCCTGCAGAGGTTGGGACAAGAGTTCCTAAGGAGTCTGGGTGAATAGATGAAAACCCAGAGGCTTTACTTTAGGAGACCAGCATCCTCTGTGAGAGAGGAAGAGAGAGAGAGGAGAAGAGAGGAGAGAGAGAGACAAGAGAGAAGAGAAAAAAGAAGAGAGAGAGAAGAGAAAGAAGAGAAAAAAGAGAAGAGAGAGAGAAGAGGAGGGAGAGAAGAGAAAGAGAAGAGGAGAGAGAGGGAGGGGGAGAAGGAGAGGCAGAGAGAGAGAGAGAGAGAGAGAGAGAGAGAGAGAGAGAGAGAGAG
>NW_027187368.1:12151149-12169816 GCF_028583685.1 Petaurus breviceps papuanus | reverse complement strand
GAGAGAGAGAGAGAGAGAGAGAGAGAGAGAGAGATGCCTCCCATCTCAGCCCCACCTTTCCCAGGGATTGTCCCTCCCTCTTACCTGTTGATTTTCCCAAGATAAAAAAAAAGGTTTTAGGGATAAGTAACTGAGAGCTTGCATCATACTTTCACTATTCAGTCAGCAAGGATTTTTCCTGTGACTAAATGCCCTCTTCTCTACACTCTTCTTGTGCCTCGAATCCCTCTTCACCCTTTCATCTGTTGAATTTCTACCAGTTCTTCGAGGCTCAACTCATGAACCGCCTCCAAGAGGAAGTTTTTCCTGATCTGTTGCCACTCCCTCCACCCATTCACTCACTCTGAGCTCACTGCACTTGGTGCTCTATTTATGTCCTTATTCCCAGTGCCTGACATACAGCAGGTGCTTAATAAATGCTTGCTTGCTTGATTCATAGAGATACTTTATTTCTCCCTACTAAGCTGTGAGCTTCTTGAGAGTCATGACTACGTCTTGTTTATATTTGTATCTCTCTCAAGTGAGCAGCTAGGTGTGCAGTGGGTAGAGCACCAGGCCTGAAGTCCAAATCTTGCCTTAAACACTTACTAGCTGTGTGATCCTGGGCAAGTCACTTAACCTTTTTTTGTCTCAGTTTCCTTATCTGTCAGATGAGCTGGAGAAGGAAATGGAGAACCATTTTAATATCTCATTTCAAATGGTCTCATGATTGAAACAACTGAACAACAACTTTCTCAAGTGTCTGATGATGTTTGTAGAAATAAATGAACACAGTGGTTATAGAGATCATAGGATTATTTAAATAAAAAAAATTAGATTACTTAGAAGCATTCGTAATGCCAATAAAACAGTTGCAACTTTTTCTTTTTTTGCTTGCCCTTTAAGAGACCAAGTTATTTCATATGTTACAAATGAAGATAAAAAAGATCTAAATCCATATATATATAACAGATTTGTGCTGAAAACCAACAAGAACCTGCTTTAAATGTCCATGCCAATTTATATTTCCCCCACCCCATACTGTAATAGACAAGTTTAGTGACTGTTGAAAGTGCCATTAAAGGAGGGCTATCTAAAGATACATTCAATAGTGTGTTAAATGTCTGTCCATCCATCCGTCTGTCTGTCTATCTATCTATCTACCTATCCATCCATCCATCCATCCATCCATCCATCCATCCATCCATCCATCCATCCAGCCAGCCAGCCAGCCAGCCAGCCATCCAGCCATCCAGCCATCCGTCTGTCTATAAATGGCATTGTACAATTAAAAAAACAAATCTTACCCAGCCTTACATTTCAATTTTTTTTCTTTTAAAAGGAGTTGTGTATAGGGGGGTTAAATGTTTTATAAACAAGAAAAAAACTGCTATAGAACCAACTTATTGTCACCATTTTCTTCTTCATCTCCCTCATCATCTTCAGCTTCCTTTTCTTCTGCTTTTTCCAGCTTTGACAATTTCTCTCTTTTTACCCGTAATCAGGTTTTCCTGTAGCCCTGGTTAGCCTTTCATATATTCCTGTCATTTTAGCTGCCTTCTTCTCATAAGGTTGATTGTCACCTATAACAGCGTCATTCTACATCTCCCAGTTTTTTTGGCCACATCTCCAGTAGAAAGACCAGGCTACTCTCCTTTGATTTTTGGATGATACTTAGAACAGAATAAGAAAAAAAAATCAAAGGAGGTCTCATATTGGGATTTTTGAACTTTTTTGTTTCTCCTGTAGGTGAACCTCATTAGCTTTTCCAATGTCTTCAACTTTTTCTTTCTCTGTAGCTAATCTTGTCTTCTGCACTTCTGAGCATTTTTTTTTTAGAAAATTCTGAGAAGCATCTGGGTGCTTATTCTTTTGTTCCTCCCCACAGGTTTGCACAAGAAAGACATGAAGATATTTTCTCCTCTTGGCTTCTTAGGATCACCTTTGACCATTTAAAAAATCACTTTTCCTCCACTCTGCACTGAACAGTTCAGTGCCTATCCAGTCATTGCTTGGCCTGGTGCTGTCTCTGTGGAGCTCAATGTACTGCCATGATTGTCGATCACTGGATTTAGATATGGAAAAGACCTTATTTCTACTCAGGAGGAAGCTAAATGGATAAGATGAAGTGGGTAGAGCACTGGGTTTGGAGTCAGGAAGACCTGAGTTTAAATTTGACCTCAAATACTAGTTCTGTGACCCTGGGCTTAATGTCTTAATGTTTGTTTGCCTCAGTTTTCTTAATGGTAAAATGGGGACGTTGCAGGGTTGTTGGGAGGATCAAATGAGATAATATCTATAAATACTTAGCATAGTGCTTGGCACAAGGTAGGCATTATATAAATACTAGCTATTATTATTAATTAATTCCCTTGATCTTATAGAGAAGAAAAGAGGTGAGATCACTAGTCTAGTGCAGGGCAAAGCTGGGAGCTCTTAATGCCAAATCCAGAGTTCTCTCTACTTTGCTGGGAAATTGGTGGAAAGACCAATTTCCACTCAATACATGAAAAACTCCTTAATATTAGAGCTGACCAGCAGTGGATTGAACTCTCTCAGCAGCTATTGGCCTTCCAATAGTAGGGGCAGGGCACTTGTGAGGGTTGTTGTGGAGGCATTACAGGATTTAGATCTTGGTCATCTAGCCCATTCTTCTCATTTTATAGATGAGGAAAACAGGCCTAGAGAGGGGAGGTCACTTGCCTAAGGTCACAGAGTGTGCCGTAAAGCTGAGATTCAAGCTCAGGTCTTCCTACTGTAAATCCAATGTTCTTTCCTATTGCAATAAGGACTAGATGATGCCCTCTAAGGTTCCTTCCATTTCTGTGATTCTGAAACCTGCATAGAACTATGTAAATGAGTTTTTATATTATTTCTAGCTTCTGCTCATTAGGAAAAATTAGTACTGACTGCTTTTACTAAACTGGATTTCTCTAAATCCCACTGAGAAAGCAGCACATTCTTTAAAAAAATAACTAATAGTGTTTTGTTTTTTATAAGTACATGTAAAGCCAATTTTCAACACTCAGAGTTTGAAAGATTTTGAGTTCCAAATTTTTCTCCCTCCCTCCTTCTCTTCCCCCTTCCCCAAGATGGGCAAGCAATCTGATATAGGATATACGCGTGCAAGCAAGAACATTCCTTCTTTTTTTCTTTTTGTGACTGACAGGATATGCCTTGTTTTTGTATTTTAAATTTTATTGTTTTTTTTAAAATATTCATTTGTTTTTAGTTTTCAGCATTCACATTGATAAGGTTTTGAGTTCTAAATTTTTCCTTCTCCCTCTCCTCCCCCATCCCTAAGATGGTGTGCAATCTGATATAGGCTATACTACATTCCTTCTTCTTCAAGTATAACCTTGCTACTCTCTGTCTGTGTGACCTTCCCATCTGTATAAGGAAGAGATTGAATTAGGTGAGTGCTAAGGTCCCCTTCTTGCTTTCTAACAACTCTGTTCCTATGGTTCCATGTCCTTAAGTCTCTGGGGAAGTTAATTCATTAATATCTGGAGCTCTTTGCCCTTGACGGATGATGAAATACAAACTAGTTCATTTAGCTCCAGAAGGTGCTTCTCTTTTACATGCCCTGCCATTACCCAGGCCATCATGTCCCACCCCACTCAATTGCTTCTGTTATTTTCCCACTGGCTCACCAGACTCCCTTTTCAGTTGTGTCTGGTTCTTCATGACCCCATTTGGGACAGAACATTAACCAGCAATAAAAACGACATCTGTAGCCAATAGGCCTCTAGAGGACTTTAGATATCTGCTTGAGAAATCAACAAGTGAAACAGTTAGAGTATGCAATAGTAAGTGGACTTTGCTTCAGGCAGGGGTTGGATGAGATGATGTCTGAGCTCCCTTCTAACCCAGAGGTTCTGTGATCCTGGGAATGAATGAGCTAATCATTAAATTCTAGACTCTCTCGACTCTGTCTCCTGTGCTGGATCCTTATCTAGAGCATGTTTCCAAGCCAATGTCAGGGTTCCATGCTGGCTCCTTTTCTCCTTCTATACTCCTTCACTTGGTGGTCCTCATCAGCCCCCGTGGATTTAAATACTCTCTCCATACTGATGATACTCAAATCTGTTTGTGATTGTTCAATAGTTTTATTTGTGTCTGACTCTTTGTGGCCCTATTTGGGGTTTTCTTGGCAATGATACTGGAGTGCTTTGCCATTTCTTTCTCCAGCTCATTCCACAGATGAGGAAACTGAGGCAAACAGGGTTAAGTGACTTGCCCAGTATCACACAGCTAATAAGTGTCTGAGGCTGGATTTGAGCTCATGTCTTCCTGACTCCAAGCTTGGTGCAATTTTCTCTGCTCCACCTAGCTGTGCCCAAATCTATCTATCCTTTATCTGTTATCTGCTGATCTTCAATCTCACATCTCTAACTGCCTTTTCAGACATTTTGAAATAGATGCCCAGTAGACATCTTAAATTCAACATGGTGGAAATGGAGCTCATTATCTTTCCCCCTAAGCTCTCCTCCTTTCTACCTTACCTGTTCCTGTAGAGGGAAATAGCAATCTCCTAGTCCTTCAACTCCTCACTATTCCTCACCTGCTGTGTCCAAGTTGTTGCTAAGGTCTGTTCAATTCACCTTTGCAAAATCCCTTGAATATGCTACCTTTTCTCCTCTGACACTGCCACCACTATGACAGCCCTTATCATCTTATGCTCGAACTATTGTGAATGTCTGCTGATGAGTCTGCCTGCCTCAAGTCTCTCCCCACTCCAAATCATCCTCCATTCAGCCTAAAGTACAAGTCTGACTATCCCCCCCTCCCCCAACTTCTCCATTAACTCCAATGGCTCCCCATTCTCTCCAGGATCAAATACAAAATGTCCTGTTTGGCATTCAAAGCCCTTCATAATCTATCCTCCTTCTACTTTTCTAGTCTTCTTATACCCTTACTCCCTACTGTGTGCTTTTCTTTTTGGGATCTTTTTCAAGAGGTGATCAGTGAATTCTTTCAATTTCTATTTTGCCCTCTGGTTCTAAAATATCAGGGCAATTTTCCTTGGGAATTTCTTGAAGGATGATTTCTAGGTTCTTTTTTTGATCATGGCTTTCAGGTAGCCCGATAATTTTTAAATCACCTCTCCTGGATCTATTTTCCAGGTCAGTGGTTTTTCCAATGGGATATTTCACATTGTCTTCTATTTTTTCATTTGTTTGGATCTGTTTTATAGTATCTTGATTTCTCATAAAGTCACTAACTTCCATTTGCTCCAATCTAATTTTGAAGGAATTATTCTCTTCAGTGAGGTTTTGAAATTCCTTTTCCATCTGGCAAATTCATCTTTTAGAGGCATTCCTCTCCTCCTTGGCTTTTTGGGCCTCTTTTGCCATTTGAGTTAGTCTATTTTTTAAGGTGTTATTTTCTTCGGTCAGGTTGTTGACTCTCTTTTCATGATTTTCTTGCATCATTCTAATTTCTCTTCTCAGATTTTCCTCCACTTCTCTTACTTGATTTTCAAAATCATTCTTGAGCTCCTCCATGGCCTGTAATCAGTTCATATTTTTCATGGTAGCTTTTGGTGCAGGAGTTCTGACTTTGTTGTCTTCTTCCCATTCCATGCTTTTATCCCTTTTGTCCCCGAAAAAGGATTCTGTGGTCTGTTTGTGCTTCCTCTGCTTGCTCATCTTGCCAGTCAATTACTTGACTTTTGAACTCTTTGCCATGGTAGAACTCTGCTTCCAGAGAGGAGAGCTTTGCCCCAAATTGCTGGGGTTTTCGCAGATGTTGTTAGATGTCTGAGTAGGGCGCCCTCTTTACAGACGCCACACTGGCAAACTGGCATTTCTCACCCCAGGATCACAGCCCAAGAAAGTGACCCAAATCCAAGCAGGTCAAAGTAAGAGTGATTACTCCTCTGAATACTTGCTTGGTCCCCCTATAATCTGTAGACTGGGAGCACCTGAGGCAGCCATGTGGCAGATGCTGTAGCCACCATGTCTCTGCTGCTTCTCATTGCGGGGGACAGGGGCCTGACTGTGCCCTTTCTTTCCAACAGAGGTCCAAGTGACCTTTTACTTTCTTTTTAGCATTTATGGGTTGAGAAATCTGGAAACCCTCACAGCTGCTGGTGATTCACTCTCCTGAAGTCTGCTATGGGTGCAGCTGCCTCCCTGGGGCCAAAGCCACATGGCTCACATGGGACTGCACTCAGTTCCCAGCATGCTGTGATGAACCCTTCCTGTCAGCCTGTCGGGTTGTCTTCAGCAGATTTGTTTCTTTCTGTCACTTTGTGGGTTCTGTAGCTCTAAAGTTTGTTTAGAGTCACATTTTATAGGTATTGGAGTTGGTTGTGGGGGGAGGTCTTGGAATTTCCTGCTTCTGCTCCACTGTCTTGGCTACCCCTCCCCCTCCCCCCCCCCCCCCCCAAACTGTGTGCTTCTCCATCCAGTGAGACTGGCTTCCTGGATGGTCCACAAATAAGATTCCATTTCTTGGATCTGGGCATTTTCTCAGGTTGTCCCTTATGCCTGCAATGCTTTTCCTCCTCTGCTCCAACTACTGACCTCCCAGACTTCCAACTTCCCAGCCTTTTCCAACCCCTCTTGACTCTAGTGCCTTTTCTCTGTTATTATCTCTTATTTATCCTGTATAGAGTTGTTTGTGTTGTTTTCCTTATTAGATTGTGAGCTCCTTGAGGGTAGACCCTTTTTTTGCCTCTTTTTTGTATCCCCAGTGCTTAGCCCTGTACCTAGGGCATAATAGGCACTTAAGGAACATTTGTTGATCTACTGATTGATTTTGACTCTTTCCAACTGCTATTGTTTAAAGTTCCTTCTAGTCCTAAAATTTTCTATTCCTTGCTATTAAGAAACTCAGTTTAGTTTACACACATTCAGTAATTAGGGACCAATCCAAGACAGTTTATAACAAGGTGCTAAATTGTGTGGTTGGGGTAGGATGACTCCTGGGATAAAAGCTGAGTCTTTTTTTTTTGTGGGGGAAGGGCCAGCATTCTAGTCTGGGGAAGGAAATTTAAGCCTCTGTCTGGGACACCAGACATTCACTTATCAGATCCAAGGGTGGGGGTGGAGCCTGTACCAATTAGATGGATGGCAGTGACTGGTTTGGTGGCACCACATTACCATCACTTTCCATCCTGATTATCTCTTCTGGAATATGAAATGAGTGAAGAAAAGGATTCAGAGCTGCTGCATTCTGTGGCAGGATGCCAAGTGTCATGACAGAAATAAAAATTAAGAAAAAAGAGCCGATATTTATATAGTGTCTGCTATATGCTGGGCACTGAGCTAAGTGCTTTACAAATAGTATCTTCTTTGATCTTCACAACAACCCCAGGAGGTAGGTGCTATTACGATCCCTATTTCACAGATGCAGAAATTTCAACAGAGATTAAATTGCCCAGGGTCAAATAGTAAGTGTCAGAGGCCAGATTTGAACTCAAGTCTGGTGCTCTGTCCACTGAGTCACCTAGCCTCTTAAATGTGACCTGGGGACCATAGGCACAGGAGAGATGCTCGGGAGAAGCTCAATCACCTCTTACTTTATCATATCCCACTTTCCTCTTGAACTGAGACCTTCTGGACCTCCATATACCCCTATGTGAAAGAAAACAAATCCCAAACTTATCGAATGTATACATCAAGTATGACTCTTACTTTACAGAAGGGGAAACTGAGGCCCAAAATATTAAATAATTTCCCTAAGGTCATATGACTTTCTAAAATCAGAACTTTATCCCAGATCTACTGACACCTAGAGCAAGACTCTATCTGCTTATATCACACTCTCTTATGAGGTCAAGCAAGGTCAAAGGCAATGTCCTAATGGATTTCTTTTGCCCCAATTTACATTGAACTTGACCCTGCAGTCCCAATTTGCATGAAGACCCAGATAAAGCGGTCTAGTGGAGATTCTTCCAGGAGCCAGTGGCACTTTAAATAAACCTCCGGAAATGAACAGGCTAGTTCAAAACCAGGGTGGGGGGTGGGAGGGGAAGCAAGCACCAATTTTACTTCCTGGGGTTTTTTCCTATTTTTATTCCTGGCCTCTCTTTTTCCTTTCCTCTCACTTCTGATTTTCCTTCTTTTTCTCTTAATGGAATTAGAGCCATCTCAGCCCAGAGAGAAGTTTTAAGAACATGAGAGGTCAGATGTGGAAGGAGACCTAGAACATAGAATGCTGGAGCTAAGTGGGCTTTTAGAATATAGAGCTACATGGAGTTAGAGCTAGTAGAAATCTTTAAATGATTTGACAGTTGACATTCATAAGATCTCCAGTATGTTTTATACACATCATCTCACTTGCTTCTCATAACAATTCTTGAAACCTCTCTCTGTTTTCATTCATCCTCCCTTCCTTTACTCTAGTCTCAGAGCATGAGGTGGTCCTTCTCCTTGCCAAAGCCACCTCCCTCTATTTGTGCCTCTGATCCAATCCTCTCTTGGACCTTCTTGCTGTTTGCTTTATTGCTCTCTCTCTGTCTTCAGTGTTTTCTTACCTACTTGTGATTGAATGAAATGATCTTTGTAAAGAGCACTTAGCACAGCACCTGGCATGTAGTAGGTATTATTTAAATGTTTAATCCTTTCCTCTCTCTTACTGACTTCTTCCACTCTGCTCACACATATCTTTAAAACTCCCTTCATTTGACCTTGACAACCCCTCGAACAGTGTCTTACACCTCTCCCCCCTTCCATTGCTGAACTCCTAGAAAGATGATCTTCCATGGCTGCCTCCATTCCCTTACCACTCATTCCTCAATCTCTTTTCAATCTGGTTTTGAAATCAGAACCCCATTAAAACGGATCTTTCAGGGTTACAAGTAATCTCCTAAACACTAAATCTAGTGACCATTATGGAGTCCTCATTGTCCTTGATGGACTCTGCAGCTTTTGCCACTGACTGCCACCTAGCCCTTCTTCCTCTTACATCTTTCTCCTGACTTACTTTTAATGACACTTCTCCCTCCGGGTTTTCTTTCTACTTCTATAATTGTTCCTTGTCCATCTCCTTTGTTGGCTTGTCCGTCATTTTCTGTCTTCTAAATATGGATGCTTCCCAAGGCTATATCTTAGGCCTTCTCATCCTATGCTCTCTCCCTGGATAATCTCACTCAGCATCCATGGGTCCAATTATCACCTCTTTGTAGGTGAGTCTCAAATCTAAATATTCAGATATATTTTCTCTCCTAAAGTCCAGGACTACATTGGACACATTTGCCAGTACCACATATATACCTCTTTGTGGGTATCCTGTCAGCACCTCAAATGTGCTATGTTCCATCATCTTCTTCCCCAAACCTTTTTTTTTTGGTTTTTCTTTTTGCTTTTTGGAGGGGGGTAACGTAGGGCAATTGGGGTTAATTAACTTGCCCAAGGTCACATGGCTAGTTTTGTGTCCAGTGTCTGAGGCTGGATTTGAACTCAGGTCCTCTTTACTCCAGGGCCAGTGCTCTATTCACGGTGCCATCTAGCCGCCCCTTCCCCAAACCTTCTATTGATGGCACTACCATTATCCTAGTCACCTAGGTTCAAAACCTCGGAGTTATCTTTGACTTTTCTCTTTCCCTTACACTAACCATTTCCTGAACCCCACTCCCCATTCACATTTCTCTGTCTTGTTGATTTTACCTCCCTAACATTTTTCAGTGTTCCCCTCTACTCTTTCCTTATATAGCTACCACCCTAATTCAAGTGTTTATCACTTCCTGACTGGATTATAGCAAAAAGTCTCTTAATTGCTCTCCCTGTCTCCATTTGTTTTCCCATCCAATTCATCCTTCACATAGCTACCAAAATAATTTTCCTAAGGCACAGGTTTTACCATGTTTATTGTCCTGACCCAGAAACTTTTGTCTCCCCACTGCCTATAGGTTAAAATACAAACTCCTTAGCCTGACATTTAAGATCCTTCCAAGTCTGGCTCCAAACCATTTTTATAGATTTATTTCACATAATTACCTTTCATTACCTTGTTTCAGTCAAATTGAACTGCTCACTGCTCACTACTCACTGAACTTAATATGCTGTTTCCCACCTCAGTGTCTTTGCACATACCATGCTCTATTCCTAGAGTAATCTTCCTCCTTCTCTCCTTTCACAATCTTTCTTTTCCTTTGGAGTTCAGCTTAGGTACAACCTCCTCTCTGCAACTTTCCCTGAAACCAGGTCAAAGTATTCTGTCTCTTCTCAAATATTCTTAGAACACTTTGTCAGGATCTTTTTTTCCCCCATTTAGCCTACAGCCCATTCCTCTCAAATATGAGCCCCTTGAAAGCTTGGTTCAACCTCAATTCAAAACCACAGTTTACTAGCCCCTGTCATTTCTTTTTTACCATTAGTTCAAAGCAAAAGGTATTTAATTAAATGACAAGGAAAATAAATCATATACAAAGGAATATACTTTCTCATAGATTCATATACCATGAATGGAAGATGGAACACAGGTGGCCAGGAGACACATGGGAGAGAGAACATGTTTGATCAGGGAACATACATGGGCAACAGCCCATATATAGGGAAACTGACTCTTAGAGCTATGTCCCAGTGGGAACCTCTTTGTCTCCAAAGATTAAATTATTTTCTTTTCCCATTTAGTTGCAAACTATAGTTGTTCTCAGCTGGGCTATCATCTATGCTGGACTACTTCTCACTGCATAGAAATCTCTGGGTGTATTTGTTGAGCTGCCCTAACTTGGTCTCTGCAGATCTTTTTGCTGTGTACCACTGCTGATATCTGCTGCACTTTTGCTCAATTGTTTCCTCTTCCCCAGAGTGTAGATGTCTCAGCTCTATTAGCCCATAACCTCAGGAGCTATTTCAGCTTTTTTTTGTGAATCAGATCCACATCTTCATTCATCTGACTGGCAAACCCCCTAGATTAGGTTTAATAATTTAGATTGTTTTTTGAACTTCTTACTTTTTTGTCCAAATTGTTCATCTGAGCCAATTCTTCATTTGAATTGGGTTTAGTATATTCTTTTCAACTCCTTTCATGCCCCTCCTTGCTAGTCTGGGTTAATATAAATTATCTTGGGAGCTTTGCTTAGCAAGACTGTAGGGACAGGGTTTAGGGACTCTTGTTTTGTTTTCCTTCTGGTACCCAAATCATTGCTTTCCCTACACTGTCATCACTCTCTATCTCATACTTATTTTTATGTGTATGGCATCCCATCTAGTAGAATATAACCTTTTTGAGGAAAGGTCTTGCTTCATTTTTATTTTATTTTTTTGCTTCATTTTCATTTTTATCTCTCCAGGGCTTAGGGTATAGTAGGAATTTAATAATTTTTTTAAAAAAAGATTTAATTTTGGTGAGTATGGCAGATATTATTTTCCCCATTTTGTAGATAAGAAAACTGGGGCTTGAGAGAAACCTCAGTTAAGTAATTCGCCTATGTCCTCACAGATAATGCCTTTTTGGAAGTGGGATCTGAACATAAATATCAGCTCAGCTCAGCTCTCTATTGTGCATGAGGACAATCTAGAATGGTATTCCAGAACTTGAAGGGGCCTTATAACACAGAGTATATGATGTCAGGACTGCAAATTTCTTCAGAGATTATCTAGTCCAATCCTCTCATTTAAAAACAGACAACAAACCTACTTATAGTATAAATTTTATAGTTTTCCTCCCTTTTATAATTTAGCTCCTAGAAAAAGCTATTTATGCTCATTGTCTCTATTTACTTACTTCACACTCTCTTAGCCTCTTGCCATCTGGCTTCTGATATTACTTAAATGAAACTGCTGTCTCCAAGATTACTAGTGACTGACCACATCCAATTGTCCTTTTGACTGTTCCCGTCCTTATTGATTTCTCTGTACCATCTGATGCCATTGGCTTCCCTTTTTCTTTATAGACACTCCCTCATCCCTTGAGTTTCCTGGCTCTGTTCTTTCCTAGTTCTCTTATCAATCTTACTGCTACCTCTCAGTCTTCTTTGCTACATCATTATTTCTGACCCATAATCTCTATGCACGGTCACACCACAAGGGTTTGTCCTGAGGTCTGTTCTTCTCACTCTCTTAGTGGTCTCATTAACTCACATGGATTCAATTTTCACCTCTAGGCAGATGACTCCCAGATTTACACCCAGATCCAGTTTTTTCCCCCTGATCTCCAAGCCCTAATTACAAACCATCCTGGTCCCCCAGCTGCTACTACTGTCCCCCCCTCACATGATCTATTTTGTATGTACCTAATTTTAACATGGTGTCTCTCCTCTTGGAATGTAATCTTCAGTGTAGGGACTTTCTTTTAAAAATATAATTTGTTTTATTCTGAACCTTAGAAATGAAAAAAAAACATTTTCATAACATAGTAGGATAGAAAAAAATGATTGCCCATGAAACACAAGTGTTATGAACAACTTGCTATTCCTTTTAAATATATAATAAAGTTATCTTGTAACTTTCTTCTCCCCCTTTTTTTCTTCCCTTTTCCCTCCCCCCCAGAGATGGCTATCATTAGACACAAATATGTATATGTATATATATATATATATATGCAAAACCATTCTATACATTTATTTATCAGTTCTTTCTCCATATGCAGATAGCACCTTCCCTCATAGGTCCTTTGTAGTTAATTTGGGTATTCCTATAATAGTCAAAATGACTGAGTCACTCAAAGTTGTTCTTTTTTGTTTGTTTGTTTATTTGCTTTTTGGAGTGGGGGAAGGCAGGGCAATTGGGGTAAGTGACTTGCCCGAGGTCACACGGCTAGTAAGTGTTAAGTTTCTGAGGCTGAATTTGAATTCAGGTACTCCTGACTCCAGGGCTGGTGCTCTATTTACTGTGCCACCTAGCCACCCCACTCGAAGTTGTTCTTAAAACAATAGTTACTGTATACACCATTCTCTTGCTCCTGCTTATTTCACTCTTCATTATTTTGTGCAAATCTATCCACGTTTTCTAAGATCTTCGAGCTCATCATTTCTTTCTGCATTTGCCTCTTTGTATCCTCAGTGCTTAGTGCAGTGCCTGGCATATAGAGTAAGTATTTAATATATGCTTGTTGACTGACTAGTAGACATCACCAACTGGATGCCCTGGAAGTATCTTAAACTTAACAATCTAAACAAAAATTCATTAACTTTTCCCCCAGAACTCACTGCTCATCTTAGCTTCCCACTTCTGTTAAGGCTACCCCCATTATTCCATTTACTCATATTTGCAATCTCAAGTTATCTTCTATTCTTCATTCTTCCCTCATCCGATATCTAATCTTCCACCAAAATATTGTAGATTCTACCCCCATAGTATCTATCACATCCTATCTCTACATCTCATGTCCCCTTCTCTCTAATCACATACCCATCACCCCAGTTTAGAACCTTAACATCTTTGTTTTAGGATGCTGCAATAGCTTTCTAATTGCTTTCCTGCCTTCTGTTCTTCCACTCAATATTCCACACAGCAGCCAAATTGATATTTCTAAAGCACAAATCTGACCATGTCATTCCACTGCTCAAGATACTCTAGTGGTTCTCTCTTGCCTCTAGGATAAAATGTGATCTCTTATTTAGCTTTTAAAGCATTTTATAATCTGTCTTGAGCTACACATACATTATCCACCATGCCCTCTATATTTCTTCCAAACTGGCCTGTTTGCACTTCTCTGAACATGCACGACCTTCCATCTCATGTCTCCATGACTTTTTGATGGTTGTCCCTCAATGCCTGGAATGTATTTCCTCTTCACCTTTCCTTCCAAAATTCTGTTGTTTCCTTCAAAGCTCAGCTCAGTAGGTATCTCCTATAAGAAACCTGTCATGATTCCCCCATTTCATAGTTCCTTTCCCAGAAAAATTATTTTGTATTTATTTATATCCATGTACGTGTATTGTTTTCTAATATAATCCTTGAAGGTAGGGAAAGTTTTCTTGTCTTTGTATCTCCTGAGTCTAGCATAATCCCTAGCACATGAACAGGTACTTGATAAAGGCTTATTGAATGAATTTTTTAAAAACAGTGAATATTTATTTATTAAAATTTATTTCAAAGGTTTATTTAGCATCTACCATTTTTCAGAGAATGGAGGCATAGAGTGCTGGACTACATTCTAGGAGAGATATTTTTTATGGAGCAAAAAATACCGAGGTCATCTGCTGCAAGCTGACTCAACTGCCCAGTTCCACATTTCCAAAGTCCTCATTTCCCATCTCGCTATTATTTTTCCAGTCTCAGAGGATGAGGTGGTCCTTCTCTTTGAAAATGCAAGTCTTTCTTCTTTTGTTCTTGATCTCATTCCCTTCTGTCCCCTCCAGAGGCTTGCATTTGATCATCCCCCTCTCTCTCAGACTCCCCTTGTCCATTGGTTCTTTTTTAGTTGCCTACAAACCTTTTTGAACTATTGTAATCGTCTCTTAATTAGTATCCCTGAATCCATTTTCTCCTTTTTTTCCAAGGTATTCCCCACACAGTTCTCAAATTGGTAATAACAACAACCCGGTTTCAGCCTATCTTTTCAGGTTGATGCCATATTATTCCCTGTTCTCACACACTCTATGCTTCAACCAAATACGCTACAGTATATTCTCTGTTCCCTTTTGACAATATTTTCTCTCTCTCCTCTCTATCTCTGCAGAGCCTGTTCTATGCCTGGAATCCTGTCCTTCCTCATATCTCTGTCTCTTGAAAAGACTTTTTAAAGGATCAGTTTAAGTGCTTTTCCTTTAACAGGCCTTTCCTGATTAGTTAGTGCCTCTTCTCAATCACTATTTATTTATTTAGTATATATTTAGTATTTCCTTATTTGTGAGCATATTGTATCACCCCCAGTAAAATAGATTGTAAGCTCTTTGAGGGCTTTTGCATTTGTATCTCTAGCTCCTATCCTAGAATAGTGCCTGGCACATAGTAGGTATTTAATAAATTCACACTGATTAATCCTTGAGGAGGAAATTCAGGTCCAGAGAAATTGACTTGCCCAAGGTCATTTAATGAATTTAGGGTGACATGGGACCTCTTCTTGATGAAACTGTTGGCTTTTTGTGATCACCACCACTTCTGTTTTAAGGGATCGATTTACCATCCTCTTACTAATGTGCTATAAAATTTTGCCAGGAATCCAAGTCAAGCTTATTGGCCTGTGGTTTTTGCAGACTTTGCTTTGTTTTCTTTTCTGAAAATTGGGAAATTTACCAACTTCTGTTCTGTGGTACTTCTCTCCCATTATCTTCAGTCTTTCAGAAATCACTGATGATGGCTCAGTAATCACATCTGCCATATCTTGGGATGTAGTTCACTTGGGTTTGAGGATTTGAATCTAGCAAGGGCAGGAAGGTGCTATATGTTCTCCTGATTTATTTTGGACATCAACTCGAGTTTATCCATGTTTACTTTGTTCTTTCCAGGCCAAAGATCATTTGCTTTGGCATGAAAGCAAAATCAAAAGAAGTCGAGCAGCTCTGATTCCTCCCCATTGTTTATAATCAGTGTCCCATTCACCCTGAGGAGCAGACATAAAGCTTCTTTGATTTCCCAGTTATAGCTTTGAAAAAAAAGCTATTTTTATTTTCTTTTATGTTCCTTACTAGCTTCAGCTCATTTTGAGATTCAGCACTCCAGACACTATTCTTACAGGGCCATGCCATGCTTTTGTATTCCTCCTTCACTACCTGGCCTCAATTCCATCTCCTCTATATATGTTTTATAAAAATCTAAAATATTTTTCATTTCCTTCAGTTACATTGGTCACTTTAGACAACTTCTACTTTTTCTTCTCATCTGAATTGATTCTTTGTGCATTCAGAATTTTAGTCCTCTACATTTAAAGTAGGTACTCTGGAGTTGAGACCTCCCCAGAAAGGGAAAACTCCTGAGGTTACTAAAGAGTCCTTTACCCTAGTACTCCAGATTTACACTAGAGCTGAGACCCCCAGACCAGAAGAAGAAAGCACTCAGGGTTGTGAGAGTCAGTAGACAACCCCACTCTCTTGGTGAGTCCTCAAATTTCAGTATTTTTTTCCATGATGTTACATTGCCTTGAGGTTCTTTTTTAAAAATATTATTTAATACTTTTTTTTTCTTCAAATTTTGAGTTCTAAATTCTCTCCCTCTCTCCCCTCCCATTCCTCATTGAGAAAGCAAGCAATTTGATGTAGGTTATATATGTGTATAAATGTGCAAAACACATTTCTATGCAAGTCATTCTGTGAAAGAAAACAGAAAAAAACAAGAAAAATAAAGTAAAGAAAAAGTATCTTTGATCTTCATACAGGCTCTACCAGTTCCTTCTCTGGAAATGGAGAGAGCCTTTCATCATAAGTCCCACAGAATTGTCTTGGATCATTGTATTGCTAAGAATAGCTAAGTTATTCACAGTAGATCACCGTACAATATTGCTATTACTGTGTACATTGTTCTCCTGGTTCTGCTCACCTCACTCTGCATAAGTTCATGCAAGTCTTTCCAGGTTTTCCTGAGGGCATCCTGTTTATCATTTCTTAAAGCACAATAGCATTCCATCACCATCATATACCACAACTTGTTCAGCCATTCCTCAACTGATGGATATTCCTTTAGTTTTCAATTTTTTGCCAACATGAAAAGAGGTAATATAAATATAGCACATAGTACACATAGGTTCTTTTCCTTTTTTTAAAAATCTCTTTGTGATTATAGACCTAGTAATCGTATTGCTTTGTCAAAGGGTATGCATGGTTTTATTGCCTTTGGGCATAGTTTCATGTTGCTCTCCAGAGTGGTTGAATCAGTATACAACTTCACCAATAGTATTTTAATTTTCCGACATCCCCTGCATTTTTATGTGCCTCATAACTATTTTAAGGGTTATGCCTACCCAATGTGTGGGCATAACTGTAGTGACAGGGAAGAGAGGATGAAGATGCTCCTTTCTCATCAGGGAAAACTTAGCATTTCAACACATTCACCCCAATTCAAAAAGGAATTGGAGGGATGAGGTGAAGCCCATAGAGTCTATGCCCCTGTAGCCTCTGTGTATCTTTGGTCTCTGGATCCCTCAAGAAGCACAGCCTAGAGGAATTAGTAAACTTGTACCTAACACTGAATGCATTGGTTGAGTTGAACTAAGGGGGAATTCAAGTCACAGAACTTCAGAATTTGAGGATTGGAAGGAACCTCAGGAATCATTTAGTCCAATTCATGCAGAAAGGAAGCCTGACTATTACATATTCAACAAATGGTCTTCAGGACTCTGCATGAAGAAAGCCAGGGAGTGGAAACCCACAACTTCAGCCAGTGGAACATGAGCTTTGGGAGGCAAAAATCTGAAAAACTTCTCTTACAAGACCAGCGAAGGATTGTCTGCAGATCAAGGACCAAAGTGTGGAAAGTATCCTCAATGGTCATCAAAAGATGAATTTGTTCTTACTAAAAATTCATTAAACAATATTCTTAGGTGTGGTGAGGCCGAGGTCTGTGTTGAGGGACAGAATAACCTTATCAGTGAAATCACAGGTGGTTAGAATCATAATAACTACAATAACTGTTATCAGAGTCATCTTGACATAGTGAATAGAGAACCGGCCGCAGAGTAAAGAAGACCTTGATTCAAATCCTGCCTCTGACATATATTGGCTGTGAGACTTTGGGCAAATCATTGAACCTCTCTGTACCCGCAGGCAACTCTCTAAGACTGTGAGTCTCAAAGCAGGTGCTGATGTGCATGTATATAGTGTTTCCTCTACAACAAGGAAATCACAGACCAGCTTTAAAAAATTATTGCCTGGACCAGGGGAGATGAGTTGGGTGAGGACTGAGCTAAACCAGCATAAATGCAAAGGACCAAGAAGACCCACATGCAGGTAAGTTGCATTATGCTTCTATTATGGGAATAGGGTGACATTGTCAAGTCAACAAACATTTATTTTTTTTTTATTAAAAAACAGGGTTTTTTTTTCTTTTTGGAGGGGGAAAGGCAGGGCTCTTGGGGTTAAGTGACTTGCCCAAGGTTACATGGCTAGTAAAGTGTTAAGTATCTGAGGTCGGATTTGAACTCAGGTCCTCCTGACTCCAGGGCTGGTACTTTATTCACTACACCACCTAGCTGTCCCAACAAACATTTATTTTAAAATAAATACAGACTTTTATTTACAGTGTACAATTAGAAACAAAACAAATTTCCTTGTGTCTTTCATGAACAGGTGAGGGAAAAACTTCCAGAAGTCTATTAGCAGTGGTTGGAGAAAAATAGAAAAGAAGGATCCCCTATAGCATGCTGACAGCAATACCTCAATTTGCTAATCCCAATGAAAATGAGGAAGGGAGAAACATCAGTGCCTTGGTTTCAAAAAATCATTGTGGTTAATGGAGAGCAACAGTTTGCAGACACTGATCTACTTCCAAAATGAACCTAGTTGTGAAGACAAAATGGGATTAGTTTGACTTTCAAAATTTGAGTTACTTCTTAACCAGGGCTTACAGTTGCCAGGGTCAGATCATGTCTGACCTTTATTCATTCACTTCTTCAAAAAAACGTTTATTAAGCTGTAACTATGTACCAGGCACTGTGCTAAGCGCTGGGAATAAGAATAAAAGCAAAACAGTTTTTTCTTTCACGGAGCTTATAGTCTAATGGGAGAGACAATATGCAAATAGCTATGGACAAAGATCTCTCTCTCTCTCTAAATCTATATGTCTCTCTGTAGAGATATAGCTATAGACCTATATCTATCTATCTATCTATCTATCTATCTATCTATCTATCTATCTAT
>NW_027187368.1:12097577-12151139 GCF_028583685.1 Petaurus breviceps papuanus | reverse complement strand
TATCTATCTATCTATCTATCTATCTATCTATCTATCTATCTATCTATCTATCTATCATCTATCTACTAGATAAATTGGAGATAATCTCATAGGGAAGGCACTAGGATTAAGTGGGACTGGAAAAGTCTTCTTGCCAAAGGTGGGACTTTAGCTAAGATTTGAAGCCAGGAGAAGGAGATGAGGAGAGATAAAAACCTAGGCATGGGGGCCAGCCAGAGAGCACACATGGAGTCCAGACTGTTTGAGAAAAACGAGCAGGCCAGTGGATCAGAGTATGTGGAAAGGAATAAGGTGTAGGAAGGAAGGGTCCAAGTTATAAAGAGCTTTAAGGGCCAAAGGATTTATCTTTGATCCTGGAGGGAATAAGGAACCAGTGGAGTTTATTGGGGGAAAAGTGTGACATGGTCACAATGAGGGATTTAAAGAAGGATAAATGCACTACAAGTGGTTATAGACTTGCTACCATTATAGAGACTTATATATACACACACACATATATATCAGTTTGGATTGTCTTTGGAAGGTGACCTTTGTGGTTGGCTATAGCCAGACCTGTTTGTGTTACCTGGAGTTGAACAGGTGCTGTGATGCAGAGGGACTCTCAAGGAGAATGGTTGTAGGCTGTGGAGCAGGTAGGGTTACAAACCCCATGGGAATCAGGGGATGCAGCTGACCAGTAGCCCCCAGCACATAGGCAGCTAGGGCAGAGAGGATTTTTTGTTTCATGCCTCACAAAAAACTTTGCACCAGAGATGTGGTTCCTGGTATTTGCCTGATGCTATAAAAAACACCCAGCTAGGCAGCTTCCTGCCTTCTCAGACCTGGCAGATTCTCCACACCATGCTGACTGTTTTTTTCCTCACTACTCCAGTGTCATCTCCATGGAGAAAAAGGAAGACAAGAGAAGGTCTTGGTACTCAGCTGAACTCAGGTGAACCAGAGTCAGTCTTCCCAACATGCTTCTTTACCTAGTGTTTGATACCTGTCTCCTTGTACTCTTAAACCTCCTTTTACACCCCTTATCTATGAGGGACCAGTCATTTACATCACCTCATGCCCAAGGTTAGGAAAGCTGCTAGCAGCTACCCACCACAGTGACACAGACTCATTTCAGGTTCAGGAGTTTGGGACAGGTGTTTTTGCCTTGTTGGCATCCTTAGAGGACTACCCATACAAGAGTGAGTCATTATGTATGTCTCCTAAGGATGATTGTCCCAGGGGGTCCTCAGGTGCATCTGTGTTTCTTGCCCACTTCTTGACCACATCCCTGAGTCTTGTGCAGTGGCTATGTTTGCGATGCCTTTGTTACTTACATCTGTCTTTCCTTATTTGTTGAGGAGATACACACACACACACACGCATATATGTAAAATTCCTGAAACAATCTAGGACTGAAGCTGATATGCCATCTGTCTGAGACTCCACCCTATCAGCCTTGAAGGTGGTTTGAGAGCCCTACATGTAACAGAAGACACTCTACTTGGTGTCAAGGAGAGGCAAGGAAAGATAAGACATCATCCTTACAGCCAAACAATTTGCAATCTAGTGGGTAGCTCATGTTTCTCTGTACACCCTCTTGCTCCTTATTCTGTGCATAAAATACAACCAATAAGTGTGTGTTATTGAGTAGCTTACTAATATAATACTGTGTTTCCCCGATAATAAGACACTGTCTTATTAATTTTTTTGGAAAGAAAAACACCAGAGGGCTTATTTTTAGGGGAGGGCTTATGTTGTCCTGCCTCAGCTCTCCTCCACAGCACTGCTCTCAATGGCGCCAGCAAGCAAATCACTGGGGAAGAACAGGATGACGCGCTCAATGCTGCAGCTCTGATTGGATGCAGCTCGGAGCGCGGCGTGCGTTTCACTGGGGGGGGGGAACGGTGCATACAGAGGGTACCGTAATGTAGCATGTAGCGCAGGGGATCACCTTCACTACAGTAGCAATCTCAATAGGGCTTATTTTCGGGGGAGGGCTTATTTTAGAGGAATCTTATACAGTAAGGGGGGGGCTTATTTTCGGGATAGGTCTTATTATCGGGGAAACACGGTAAAAACTAGTAGGTACATAATTCAGAGTTTGCAAAGTGCTTTATAAATATCTCATTTGATCTTAACAACAACCAAGGATGTAGGTGTTATTATTTTAATTTTACAAATGAGGAAACTGAGGCAGGTAGAGGTCAAGAGACTTGTCCAGAGGCATGTAGTTGGCCAATGTACAAGGTCAGGTCTTCCTGACTCCAGGCCTATTTATTCACTGAGCTACTTAAGTACTGCTAATAATGCAGATGAAAAAGGTCATAGGTCTTTGTCCTCAAAGAGCTTAAAGGTGAGAGAAGTGATTATTTTTCTACTATATTAATAACCAATTATTAAATTAGCATTAAGGCTTTTTCTTTTTATTTCTTCATACAAGGACCAGCCTGGCTAGGTCAGTCAGCTAGTCTCTGAAGGACAAGGCTGATAGATGAGATTGCCACAAATCCTTCAGGAACATGCTCCCTGATCTTGTGTGATCCAACTAGGAGACCTTACTTCTGTATAGAATGAAAACAGAATCAAATCTAGGTGAATTCCAGCCTTAAAGCATTAAGGCCATGTCCTTGCACCCCCTCCATTAGAGTTTAGGGTCCAGCTCATGAAGGAGAAAATCAACCAGAGATGGATCCTTTTGTCCAGATTGCTGGAGACAGTTGAGTCTCATGATCAAGCCATGTTCTCAGTAGGAGGATTTGAAGACTTTTAGCCTAACTCTTAATTAGTATGCCCTCCCCCTTAAATTAATCGTTCACCAATTAGGGTTGATTTCTCCTGTCAGGGCATTCCCTTTAAAAAATATTTAAGGCATTCAGCATCTCTTTGGTGAGAGAAACCACCTCCCATCCATTTATCACTTGTCAGCTAGCCTAATTAAAAAATTGATTATTAATTACTCAGAAATTCTGTCTTACAGATTTTTCATTCATTTCACAGTCTAGTCCAACGGAGGGTTACAAGGACATAAAGACATGTGGCACAAGCTAGAATGAGTTAGCAGAGAAAGAAAGATCCAGATCATAGGCTCACAGGCTCCTAGAAGGGAAGAGTCCTAAGAAAATTGAGAAGAGAGATTTTTCTTCTGGTTGGCTTTGGTGCTGTTGGAGGGAGGAGATTTGGGGAAAGGAGTGTGTAGGAGTGTGTGTATGTGTGTGTGTGTGTGTGTGTGTAAGTATTGGAGTGTGTTTATGTGCATATGTATATGTGTTATGTGGGAGTATTTGGGGTATGTGTATATATGTGGAAATATTAGAGGGGTGTGTGTGCGTGTGTGTATACGTATACGTATGTGTAAGTGTACGTGGGGAGTATCAGTAAAAAACCTTCATGGTGTTTGAGGTGAATCTTGAAGGAAGTGATGTAGCTTTCAACAGGCAGAGATGGAACTGGAGTAGGTGTGTAGGTAAATGCAGTAGAGGGGAGAGAGTACAGAATGAGATTAGAACAAGTAATGGTCTAGACCAGCTGAAATGTAGGGTATGAGGAAGGGGTTAAGGGGAAATGATGCTAGAAAGGAAATATGGCTTAGTGGATAGAGAATTGGCTTCTAAACCAAGAAGGGCTGGGCTCAAGAGACAGCTCAAGAGGGGGCTCAGTAGATAGAGAGCTGGGCCTGGAGTCAGGAAGACCAAGTCAGAGTTCAAATTTGACCTTAGATGCTTATTAACTATGTGACCCTGGGCAAGTCACATTTCTGTTTGTCTCAATTTCTTCATGTGTAAAATGGAGATTAAAATAGTACCCACTTCCCAGGGCTGTGAGATTAAAATGAAATGATGCTTGGTAAGCATTTATCACAATTCCTGGAACACACAGTATTATTAAATGCTTCCTTCCTTCTTTCAAGTAGTTCCTCGGGCATATACCAGCTCTGTCACCCCTAGCAGGTCCCTTAACCTCACTCAGTGCTTTGGGCCAGTGGTGTCAAATTCCAATAGAAACTGGAGCTTCTAAATTATACCTAAGCATCCTTGCCTGCTGAGTATTCACTTAAAAACCACATATTAACATTATCTATGTTCTTTTGTATCTTTATTTATCTTGTTAAATATTTCCCAGTTACATTTTAATCTTATGTAGCTGCACTGGGAAGTCCTGTGTATTTACAGGGTGCCTACTGTAATGTTAATGGGATTTAAGTTCTTCCCCATTAATTGGCCTCACATGGAGCCCATTAAGGGAAGCTTGCTTAGGGGAGGCTTGCTTATAGGAAGGCTTTCATGCTTTTTGTTCATTTCTAATTAGGCACTGAGTCATGAGGGTTGTGATGCCCTTGGCTCTGAAAAGGGTATACTCTGAGGTTATCATTTTTTCTTTGGGGTTCACTCATTGGAAGAGTGTTCTTGTAATTTGACCAGATGAGACTCTGGGTAGCTGTTAAAGAACCCCCTGGCTTTGAAAAACCCTGATGTTGATGCTTCTTTCTCTGGTAACTATATATGTATTGCCTTGGTCAGACAGTGGGATATGTCTGTTGATCTGTGCTAGAAGCCCTGTCTGTTGGTCTTTATTTCTCTGCTTGTATTTTCTCTATTTTCTTTGTTTGGATTTCCCTGAAGTTGAGGGTGCTGACTTTTCTCCTGAGCTAATGAATGTAATTAAAAAGATTGTTGACTCCTTGAACAGCTATCTTTCCTAGTAAAGCAGATCTAAGAACCTGTGCTAGCAGCAGTCCTGGGTATGCCAGTGTGGTTGCCACTATACCTACCTGCATTATAAAGGAATTTTCCTTATCATCAAATTTTCTGTATCAATAAAATCATAGGTCATGTTCCTATCTCAGTAGAATAAAGTACAGACTTCTTATCCTTTTATCCTAATGGTGGTGATTAAAATATTTACTGGATAAAAAGTGGTTCTCCCTTTCATGTGCCAACATTGCCTCCGCTATTACCATTGATTAAACTTTCTAGTCAGGAACAAAGCAGGTCATCATTGTCCTTAGTTTGACCTATGTCTTCTTTCTGCCTCCTTTTCTACTTTATGATGTCCCCTCTCCTCCCTCCATACCTGTCATATGTCCAGTGAATAAAGATGATAAATGATGACAACAATAATAATTTATGTTTCTATAACATCTTAAGGTCTGCAAAGCACTTTCTATACAATAATCGGGTGATTTAGGTAGTGGTAGTATTTTTATTTCCATTTTATAGATGAGGAAACCAAGGTTCAGAGAAATGAAGGTGCTTACTAATAACTCATTTATATAGTGCTTTAAAATTTTCAGAGCACTTTACATATATTTTCTCATTTGAGTTTTCCCCAGGGTCACATGGCTAGTAAGTATGAATGCCAGGACTTGAACCCCAGGTCTCTGGATTCCAAGTCTACACACTTTTCATTATATCTCATTGCCTCTTTGCCCTCTGGCTACTCATAGTGGACTCCTGGCACCTTTCCTAGGCATTGCTTTATACTGTCAGTGTTTAGGAGGTGAGAGGATAGCCTGTCAACGTCATCACGGAGGCAGAAAGAAAGAAGGCAGCTGAGTCAGTAGGACTTTAAGTGGATGGCATCTGGCCTCATTATTCTGTTCCTCTTGGGCACTGGGGAAGCCTCAAAATATACTGATAGGAAGCAATAGACTGAGTTAAACCTAGTTTTTATTTGCCACTTAATAAACCAGAGCCTGACTATGAGTCCTCTCATCCCCACTGAGACACATACACAAACTCTCAGTGATGTGAAGGACCCTTATCTCCCATAGATTTGAATCCATCTACCTTGAACTCCTTGATGGGTTCTTCCTCCTACCCTTCTACCTCTTACTCTGGGATCAATAATCAGTTTTGCTGTTATTTCTGGCATGGGATTGTGCTATGACTCTACTCATTATCCCCATGACTTCCCAGACCCAAACTCCTTTCTCTGGCTGCTATTCCATGTTGTCTCCTGTATTAGAATGTAAGCTCCTTGAAGGGTGGGAGTTTTTCACTTTTATATTTATATCTCTAGCACCCAGCACACAGTATCTGGCACGTAGCAGGTGCTTAATAAATTCTTTAGCATTCACTAATTTTTCACTCATTTATTCACTCATTCATACCTTCTTTCAGGCCCAGGAAGAAACACACATTTTACACCTAACTTTGTTCTCTCTTTCGTCTATTCATAATTTGTTCACCTATTCATAAGTCTTATAAGTAATATGGTCTATGTTCTAAATTTATGTGCAAATTCTCTCTTTATGTCTAGGTCATGTATCCATTTTTACCTTATCTTGGTAAATGGTGTGAGATATTGGTCCATGACCAGTTTCTTTCATACTGCTTTCCAGTTTTCCTTTTTCTTTTTTTACCAAATAATGAATTTTTATCCCCCAATATTAAATCTTTATGCTTGTCAAACATAAGGTTATTATGTTTATTTGTGGTTGATTTGTGGTCAGTCTACTCTATTCCATTTATCTATCTTTCTATTTCTTAGTCAGTACATAGTTTTGATAATTATTGCCTTATAAACAGTTTAAAGTCTGGTACTGCTAAATCTTGTTGCTTTACACTTTTTTTCCATTATTTCCTTTGATATTCTTGAATTTTTGTTTTTAGGCATAAAATGGATAATTTTGATTATGTAAAATTAAAAATTTTTGCACAAATAAAACAAATATAGCCAAGATGAGAAGGAAAACAGAAAATTGGGAAAAATTTTATAGTTTATCAGATAAAGGTCTCATATCTAAAACATATAAATAACTGTCAAATCTATAAGAATATGAGTCATTCCCTGATTGATAAGTGGTAAAAGGATATGAATAGGCAGTTTTCCAGTGAAGAAATCAAAATAATTTATGGTCATATAAAAATGGTCTAAGTCATTATTGATTAAAGAAATGCAGATTTGAGGTATCATTTTACACCTATCAGATTGGCTAAAAGGATAGAAGAGGAAAGTGACAAATGTTGGAGAGGTTGTGGAAAAATTGGGACATTAATTCATTGTTGTTGGAACTGTGAACTGATCCAGTCTTTTCGGAGAGCAATCTGGAATTATGCTGAAAGAATCATTAAACTACCTATACCCTTTGACACAACAATACCACTATTTGGTCTATTTCCTAAGATGATTAGGGAAAAAGGAAAAGAACCTATATATTCTAAAATGTTTAATTGCAATATTCTTGGACGTGGGATGCAGCATTGCCAGTATCTTTGTATATTATCAACAATGTATTTTATTTTACTTTTTTCTTTTAAAAAAGCTTTTTTTAAATTTTACAAAATAATTCACTATAATCTTTCTTTGAGGGGCAAACTCCTCCTACTCTATTTAAAATTACCAAATTAAAAAAATCTGTTTGCATAAAACTGTTCTGGAAAACTTATTTTTGTGTAGTGAGGGACACCTCCATGTTACCTCCATATTTCTATATTCTATGTAATGGATATAATCAGACCAACCTCTCCATGGGTTCTGGTTAAACTGCACTGCATGGATCATACATACCCTTTCCAGTACAGATATACTTTGGAAAGAGGAAGGATAGCTTGAACACCTTATGTTTTATGTTCTGCTGCCTTTGCATATACATATGAATATATGTTATGTTATATATATTATATTTATTTTATATATACTTACATATAATCTCCATATTAGAATGTGATCTTCAGGGACAGTACTGTTCTTTTTCTGGTTTTCTTTCTATCCTCAGAGGTTAGCACAGTGTCCAGCACAGGTAAGTATTTAATGTCTGCTAATGATCTATTCTGGAACACAAATTTTATGTTTCTCTGACTCCCTAAGTTAGCAACACAATCAGATAATGAACACTTATTAAGGGCTCACTATATTTCAGGCACCATGCTAAACAGTGGAGTTACACAGTCAGGGAAAATTCAGCCCCTGTCCACAAGGATCTCAAAGTCTAACTATATACAGGATGTATAGGAAATAACCAACAGAGGAAAGCCACCAGAATTAAAGGGGGTTGGGAAAGACTTCCTGTAGAAAGTAGGATTTTGCTGGGACTTGAAGAAAGCCCCAGGTGATAAGATATCAAGGAAACACATGTCATTCCGGCTGGGAAATTAGAAATCGTTAGTTCCTCATAGATGGACTGGAATTGGACAGGGGTGGGGAAGGAAGGGAGAAAAATAACTTGACTTAGCAATGCATAACAGCTAGAAATTACCCGTAGTGGTTTATTTCCTTTGTTATTTTCGTTGGATGAGGGCTAGGGAGGACATGTCCAGGTTTCTGTGTGTGTGTGTGCGTGTGTGTGCGTGTGCATTGCAAGGTTGAGGCCAAAGTCCTCCTCTGTCCTGTTTCATCACAAAGATCATCCTTTCTGAAAGCTCCTGTTCCTTCTCACCAGTCACACCAGTCTTCTCCTGAAGATGTAGTGGGCAGAAAGGACCACTAGAAGCAGGATCTTCCACCCCAGAAAGATTACAATCAAGAGGAGGTCGTATAGTTGAGTTTTCTTAGCCGGAAAAGGTTCTGGGACAGCTGTGGTCAGTGGACCTAGTGAGAGATTCCAGAATCACAGAATTGTCACCTCACAGGCCTGGAAGGAGCCTCAGAAGTCAATCAGTCCAATCCATCCATACAGGAGCAGGGGAAATCTACAGCGTCCTGACAAAGTGATCTTCTAGCCTCTGCTTAAAGGCTTCCAGGCTTAAGTCCTGCCTTCAGATACAGCCTGTTTCATTCCAGGATTGCTCTTACTGTTAGGAGTTTTTTTCTCATATTGAGCTGAAATTTGTCTCTCTTTATACATAGTTCACATTTTTTTTTATAGCACAATGGAGCTTTCCTTAAAGCAATCCTGTGAAGTAGGTAGCATAAGGATCACTATCCTCAATTTACAGATGGGGAAACTGAAACTCAGAGGAGAGAAATAACTTGGTCAGGGTTACAGAGGAAAACCTAGCTTGGAGTCAGGAAGACTCCAGTTCATATCCTTCTTCGGAGCCTTAATCCCTATGTGACTGGGCAAGTTACTTAACATCTTGGTGCCTCAGTTACCTAATCTGTAAAATGAAAGGGTTGGTCCCTTTGCCACTTGAGGTCTCCTGCAACTCTAAATTCAGGATTCTGTAAGTCAGAGTCAGTACTCAAGCCCTTGTTTTTTTACTTCAAGTTCGATGTTCTCTCATTAACATTATGCTTCCTTCACCTGTCAATTCTTATGAGGTTTTTAATGCACTCCCAGTATAGTCTTACCCACATACACTGTCAAAGGACTGCCCAGCATGGCGCACCCCATCAAAGAAGTTTCTGTGCTCTATGAGCAAAGCAGAACTGCAGTAGCTCAAAAGAAACACAAGATGAGCAAATTTAGAGCCGTCTCTACTCCAAATGTTCCTATGGACTATTTGAGCCTGACCTGTGGTAGAGCCTTGATCAGTCACAGTCAAGACATACTACGTGTCGGCCCTGGCATCATGATGTCAATCTGTTTGATCATGAAGGACAACAATGAATGAATGAATCCACATACAGTTCTTACCACTTCAATACGGGCCTAGTTTCTGTGTATCTCTCTTGGAGACATAGGATTTGGAACTAGAAAGAGCCATAGAAATCATGTAGTCCAACATCCTTGTTTTACAAATTAGCCCAAACTGGAGATATGAGATGTGCAAGATTACACAGGTAATAAGTAACAACCAGAATTTAAACCCTGGTCTCCATTCTAATACCCATGCTTTCCCTCCCATTGTACCTACTGACCCCAGAAGTCTCAGCTACTCTCTGTAGCCAGGGGGGCTGTGTGTTAGTTTAACAATCAGCTTTCTGAAAAAAAAATCGCATACACAATATACACTTTGAAGTTTAATCTGTAGTATTAACTTTCTCCATCACTTTCTTAAATCCAGAGCTGGGATTAAAATGGTCTGGGAGGGAGATTGTCACTGAAGCACTATAATTTTATGTTACAGAATTTCAACTGGGCCCTCACTGTGGCAAGACAATCTTTGTATACCTCTCTAACTGGCTGTCCCACTCTCCACAGTGGCTCTTCCAAATCTTATCGTCCCTCTTTGAATCTCCCATGGCTTCCCCTCCGCTCCCCTTACAGCTGAGAACCTTACCTCCTATTTTATTGAGGCCATTTGCCAAGAACTCCCTCTTCTCCCCTCCCCTTACAGCTGAGAACCTTACCTCCTATTTTATTGAGGCCATTTGCCAAGAGCTCCTTCTTCTCCCCTCCTCCATATCTCACATCATTCAGATGTCTTCTGCCACTCTCCTCCCACGCCCCTGTCTCACAGGAAGAAGTGGCCCTTCTTTGTCAAAGCAAATCCCTCTGCATGAGCAAATGATCCCATTCTTCTCCTGCAGATCGCTCTCTTCATCATCCCCCCCCCCTCATTTATCTTTAATTTCTCACTGCTATAGACTTATAGGCTGGTTCCTTGCTGCCCACAAGCACCCTCATCTCCTCAATCCTCTTCTTTGATCCATCCGTCCTTGCTGGCTATCATCCTAGGTTATGGCTAAATTCCTTGAGAAGATCATTGAGAATAAGAGCCTCCAGTTCCTCTGACTGTCTTTTTGACTCTCCCCATTCTGACTTCCAACTTTATCCAAATGAAACTGCTCTCCCCAAGGTTACCAATAATTTCTTAACTGCCAAATCGAATGTCTTTTTTTCCTTCTCAATTCTCGTCCTTCTTGTCTTCTCTGCATCCTTCAGCGTTGTTAAACACCCTCTTCTCCTGGACACTATTTTGTCCCTAGGTTTTCATGTTCTCTTGGCTCTACTTTTTCACCTGTCTGACTACTTCTCAAACTCTCAGCAAAGATCCTTTGTTGCTTCTTGATCTAGGTTGTGATGACTGTTTATCAAGTTCCCCAAGGCCCTTTCTTGGACCCTCTTCTCTTCTCCCTACAAATTGTTTTGTTTGGTGATCTCATCAGCTCCCATGGATTCAATTATCATTTCTATGTAGATGATTCTTAGATCTATTTATCCAATCCTAACCAGTCTTCTGACCTCCAGTCTCACATCTTCAACCGCCTCACATCTCAAAGTGGATATCCCATAAGCATCAACATGTCCTAAATGGAACTCATTATCTTTCTTCCCAAATCATATTTTCTTTTTAACTTCCCTACTCCTGGTAAAGACACTACCATCTATGTAGTCTCCCATGGACAACCTAAATATCTTCCTCTACTCCTCATTCTCCTTTAGTTTTCAAGTCCTGCCAACTCTATTTTAGCAAAATGTCTCATATAAGCCCTATTTTTTGTCTTTGTAACTACCACCACCCTAATGCAGGCCCTCGTCACCTGGACTATTGCAATAGCTTTTGGCTGGTCTGCCTGTCATAACTTTATTCCCACTCCAGTCTATTCTCCACTCAGCTATCCAAGTGTTCTTCCTAAAATGCAGGTCTGATCATGTCACCCACCTAAGCAAAAACTAATCACTCCCGAGTACCTCTAGGTTCAAAGATAAGTCCTCTGGTTGGATTTAAAGTCCTTTATAACCTGTCTCCCTTCTATCTTTCTAAGCTTTAATCTGCTCCATGTACCCAGTAACAATGGCCTCCTTGCTCTTCCTTGAACTTGGCATTCTGTCTCCCGACTCTTTGTATTTTCACTAGCTCCTTATGCCTGAAATTCTCTTCTTTCTCACTTCTATCTCCTGACTTCCCTGGCTTCCTTTCTTTAGCTAAAATCCCACCTTCTATAAGAAGCCTTTTCTAGTCTCCTTAATGCTAGTTACTTCTTTCTGTTGTTTTCTTCAACTTATTATACATAATATTATTATTAGATATTTTATATGTATACATATATAATGAGAGCAATAACCATATTTTTGCTTTTCTTTGTAACCCTGGTGCTTAGAACAGTGCCTCGTACATAAAAGGTGTTTAATAAATACTTGTTAACTTGACCGAGGCTCTGATATGGTCATGGCAAGGTGAAATCAAATTTTAGTCTCATCCAGGGCTATCATAGAGGAGAAAAGAATGGCAAGCTGGGTTGATGCCTTGAGCTCTGTCTGGGGCTGAGCAAGATAGGCTTACCTCTGCTTGGTAGGAAATTGTTCTTCGGATCCCTCTGAGGAGTCAAGGTAGGGAGTGGTGGCTTTACCTCACAGATCACTTGAGACTGGATATGGGACCCAGTGAGTAGTACCTGTACCTCTCTGGTGATATTGTAGAAGTTGTTGTTTAGGCTGCTCCTAAATGATTCCTGCAGGGTTTGTGACTTTTTCCCATCTTTGAACCATGTAATAGTGATGACTTGATTGTAGAATCCCAATGAAGTACAGGTGAAAGTCATCAGCTGTTCTGTCGCCAAGGTGGGGGAGAGGTTGGCTGCAAAGAGAGACTCCTTTTAAGAAGGAGAAGAGATGGATTCCTAGAATCACACAGAGTATCAGAGGTAGAAGGGGTGTTTATTTATTAAAACAATTTTTTTTTGCTTTTTGGAGAGGGGAGAGTAGGGCAATTAGGGTTAAGTGATTTGCCCAACGTCACACAGCTAGTAAGTGTTAAGTGTTAAGTGTCTGAGGATGGATTTGAATTCAGGTCCTCCTGACTTCAGGGCCAGTGCTCTATTCACTGCACCACCTAGCCGCCCCTAAAAGGGTGTTAAAACACAAGAGATATGAGCTAGAAGGGACCTCACAACATAGAACATCAAAGGTACCTTAGAGGTCATCTAGTCCAATTTAAAAAACCTGAGGCCTTTCCCCAAAAGGGAAAGGAGTTTTTTCATCTTTCCCTTTCCTCCCGGTACCCTCTACTCCAACCAGGTGAATCTCCTCATCCAGGACCCAGGCAACAAGAAGATGACATCACTGAGCGTGGCCCCTCCCCTTTTTTGACTGCTCATTGGTCTTGGATGAGATGGGAGTAAATAACTCTATTCCTTCCAATAATATTGAGAACTTGCTAGGCCTTGCTACCTGCCTTGTCATGCCTCCTAAGGTCCTCTGGGCCTTACCATCTGCACTGCCTCTATGCTCTGCAGTCCTCTGGCACCATCATCTAACCTTGTTTTATCACCTAGGGACCATTGGGCTCTTCCACTCACCCCTGATCCTGCTTTTTCTATTTGACCTCGCTGCTGAACTTTCTGTTATACTTTGTCTCTAATTAGAGTGTGACATCATTGTGAGCAGGCACAGGCTTTTTTCCCCTCTTTATATCCTCAGTTCCTAGTATAGCACTTGACACATAGCAAACATTTAATGGGGTCAGGTAGGTGATGCGCTGAATATAACACCAGGCTTGGAGTCAGAAAGACCTGAGTTCAATCTCAGTCTCAGACACTTACTAGCTGTGTGACCCTGGGCAAGTTCTCTAAACCTTGTTTGCCTCAATTTCTTCATCTGTAGCAAGAGTTGCAAAAGGAAATGGCGAACTAGCCTAGTATCTTTGATGAGAAAACAGCCATCCCTTTGTGGCTTCTTCTGCTTCAGAATTCATTTTGAGATTTTTAAAAAGTTGTTTGGAGGGGATTTTGAGAGATCTCAGGCAAATTTCTGCCTCTTTTGTACTATCTTAGTTCTTTCCAAGAAAACTCCAAAAAGAAGTTATGAAGAGTTGGACACATATGAGAAACAACTAGACAGCTACAATAAAAGCATTTAATAAAAGCCTTTTAACTCATTTATTCCCTACCCAACTTTGTCCTCCATTCCCTTTTTTCCTCCCTTCCCCCCTCCCATCATGTTTCTTTCCTCATTCTGAATTTTCCCCCAGGATGATGCCTTCTATGTATGATATTTTCCCTTGTCCTTTCTATTTATCTATAACCTACCCATTGGGGGAGAGAAGAATCTGGGTTAGGAAGAGGTTAGATTCATGTGTCTAACCTGATAGGGATATCTGGGACTGAAGCATCTTTGGGGAAACATCTTTTGAGGTGGACAAGTCTGATAGTGTAAATATCACAAGACTTGTAGTTAGAGTACTATGGTTTGAATCCTTCTAACTATCCATATGGAATTTGGGCAAATCACTTCCCCTCCTTTGGCCCTCAGTTTCTTTATATGTAAAATAAGACGGTTGAATAATGTATTTATGCTCCCTTCCATCCCTGACATGTTATATTCTATGGACCAAATTCTCCTCCATTTTGACATACTGCACTCTATTTTATGGGCAATTTGGTGGTGCAGTGGGTAGAGCACTGGGCTTAGAATCAGGAATAATCATCTTCATGAATTCAAATCCAACTTCAGACACTTACTGTGTGATCCTGAGCAAGTTACTTAACTCTGGTCCCCTCAGTTCCTCATCTGTAAAATGAGCTGGGGAAGGAAATGGTAAACCACTCTAGTATCTTTGCCAAGAAAACCCTGAATGGGGCCGTGGAGAGCTGGAGATGACTATAAGGTTTGTCCTGCTCTAGTTTTTCTTGCCTTGACACTGGAGCTATTCTGTGCCCCTATAATTGTTGCTGTCCATAGCATATTTGTCCTACTAACTCCTTACATCTGAAGTAAGGAGCCTTTGTTGCATTCAAGACAACTGAATAGAAAGTATATTGGGGCAGATACCCCAACTCCTGTAGAGGGGTCTGGAGATACCTTTTGATGGCTTTATGTATTATCCCAGTAATTTCCCAGGGAGGGCTCTTGAGGGAACAAATGGGGAATCCATCAGTGGGATTCTTACTTGAAGCCAATGAGGGCCTTGACCTTCCAGGTAGCTGGGCTGAATATTTTCTTCTTTCATAGAGAGAAAATCTGAGGTTCAGGGAGGTTGGGGAAGAAGTAGAGGGCTTTTCCAAGGCCTCAGTTCATTTCTCATCCTTGAGTTTCTGCTCTGTGACTACCTGATTATCAGGAGGACCCTGGACAAAAATGACTGGGAGGCTTAGAACCTTAAAGTGAAAAAGTGGGGACATCAGGGGAAGGGGCTGAGCTTTACTGACCTTGCTCCTGATTAGCTTAGAAAGAAAAACTGGATAGGATTTCAGTTTGACAACTTGTGCCGAATGGGTTAACGTTTTCTTAGACATGGTGTTCTAGGAATCTGGTGTCTGGATATGTGTAATAGTAGTTCTTCCCTATGTTGTGGTCAGACTTTTACTTCCACATAGTGTCTACTGAAGGTTGATTGTCTAAAGGTAATTGACAGAGCAATGACAATGATGGGGATTAAAAGCTAAAAGGGGCTTAGATTGGAGTCACCAGGGTCCAGCTAAGAGATATGAGACCCAGGAGTCCAGACAGGAGGGAGGACACAAGTAGAGAATGGTAGAAAAGAAAAGAGAGATCACAAACAGAAGTGAGGAGGAACAAAGAGTTAGTTTAGAGAGAGGAGATATTATTTGCACTGAGGCTGAGAAATTCAGAAGAAGGCTATAAATCTCTTCAAAGCCAAAACAATGTCTTTTATTTTTGTGTACCTGGCACCAAGGTTCTTGCCTATAGCAGGCACTATAAAATTGTTTCTTGAATTTAATACAGCTGTCAAGGACCTTAGAGATCACTGAAATAAGAGCACCTGGTTCAGGGCTCAGTGCTAGTACATCATAGTTATATGACCTCAGTCACATAATTCAACCTTCCTTGAGGTTCTTTTTCTAGAGTTTTAAAATGAAAAAAAAAATAAATAAAAAAACAAACAAAAAAATAAAAAAAAAAATAAAAAAAGGGGCGGCCAGGTGGCTCAGCGAGTAAGAGCACCGGCTCCAGTGTCGGGATGACCTGGATCAAATCCGGGCTCAGATACTCAGCACCACACCCAGAAATAACTGGCCGTGTAACCTTGAGCAAGTTACTTAACCCCGATTGCTTTAAAAAAAAAATAGAGTTTTAAAATGGGGATAAAAATCAGTGCATTACTTTCCAGTCTCATAGTGCTGCTGTGAGAAGGCATATCGTAAAACACAATAGAAATATATGATTATTTTATTATTGTTCTTATTATCTAGTCCATCCCCCCATCCCCTTTTTGCAGAAGAGGAAACAGAACTAGAGGAGGGAGGTGATTCATCTGTCACATAGCAAGTTAGAGACAGAGCTGGACTAGAACCCAGCCTTTTCTGGCTATGTAAATTAAAACTACAGGAAGATAATATGGCATAGAAAGAGACTTGGAATAGAATCATGAATTCTTTGCACAGAATATTCCAAGATTGTCATCTTTTCCACAGACAGTCTAGGAAGGACAGACAATAGGGTACCTCATCACAGCATTGATTCAAGTGGTTTCTAGTCCAGGAAACTGGCTTTCTATGACTGGGAATGAGCCTTGCCCTTTCTCACTTTCTCCTGAAATGTCCATCCAAGCATGCTAGAGACCCGTAGAATTCCCATCCCCAAATCCTGCTTTCCCCACCCTAGCTGGGACAAAACAAAGATGACAAGATCCCCACTCACCAGAGATGCCCAGGAGCAGAATCATCAGTAGGAAAGGCAGGGTGGAGGTGGTTGGGCATGGAGGAATTGCCATAGTGTTGGCTACCATGTTTGTCTTTCTCTAGAGATGATGCCAAGACACTCGTCCTGTAGAAGATGAAACTGACTGAATCTTTCTCTAGTCTGAGGGAATGGAAACAAGCCCAGAATATCCCTATTGTGGCTCAGAAAGAGGAACTGGATAGAATTTCAGTTTAACACTATAGCCTGGGTGATATAACCATTTCTTGGTGGTTGTGTTCCAGCTACTATGACTGATAGAAATAATCCTTTTTGCTATGACTAGGCCATATTACACCATCTTAAAAAAAACAACCTAAATTTCAGTGGTTTCCTATAAATTAGGTGATAAAATACTAACCTCTTAAGTCTGGCATTTAAGGCCCTCCACAATCTGGCCCAACTCTCCCTTTCTAACCACATTTTAAATCATAAATGTTCATGTCAAGCTAGTGAATTAGTTATTTACTAAAATTATTCATAGTGCACTTATGCAGACCACCTCCTATATTGATTGAACTGAATGGAAAATTCTCATGTAATCCTTTCAAGAGATCAATGAATAAAATTAGTGAAAAAGCATTTATTATTTGCTACATGCCACATCTAGTGAGTATGTTAAATACTGGGTATACAAACAGGAAAACCAAGATAGTTTTTGCTCTCAAGGAGTTTATACTCTAACTTGGGGAGACAAAAATATTAATATTGTTTGAGCTTATATGGCTAGAAAATTGTCTAACCCAAGTTTACAGTAGAGGTCAGGCTGACCAACTTCTAAAATGCTCTAGGGGAAGCTGAGGAGCTGCAGGGAATGCTTAGATGCCTCTCCAGTCTTATTTTGGGTCCACCCAAAGCTTGTGTTTTAGGTCCCCCAAATTTGAGTGCTTATACCTACCTGCTGTTATTCACCTTAAACTGCCCATCTCTGGAAACTGCCTACAAGTAGCCAACCAGGCAGATATCCTTATGCTATTGTCTGAATTCTATATATAATCTCACAAAGACTTGAGAAGAGAGTATTACCTTTTTCCAGCTCTCTCTTTTCCCAAATGACTTAATAAAATTGTTTCTAAAACTATTTTAGGTTTTGGAATTTTTCCTCTACTGACAATTACCTGCAGGAGAACCAGGAGAGAGTAATGTCTAGAAAACCTGAAGAGAAGAGAATATCAAGAAGAAGAGAGTGATCAGTGATGTCAAATGTTGCAGAGTGGTCAGGGAGAATGAGGTCAGAAAAAAGGCCGTTAGATTTGGTAGCTAAGAGATCACTGGTAACTTTGGAGAAAGCTGTTTTGGTGGAATGATAAGACTGGAAGCCAGATTGTAAGGGTTAGTAAGAGAGTGAGAGAAGAGAAAGTAGAAGCATCTATTGGTATTTTTGAGTTTAACCACAAAGAGCAGAAGAGATATAGGACATTAGTTAGCAAGGATAGGAGGATCAAGTGAGGATTTTTTAAGGATAGGGGAGACATGGTCATGTTTGTAGGCAGTTAAGAAATGAGCCAGTAAAGAAGGAAAGATTGAAAATAAGTGAAAGAGTGCTTTAAAGTTTACCAAATGCTTTATCCACCACACCTCTGTGAGGTTGGTGATAGTTAATCAGGGTGGAAGAATCAAATAAGGGTTTTTTTTTTTCAGGATGGGGAGACATTCTCTTTCTCTCTTTTTAAACATTTTAGTTGATGATTTATTTATTTTTAACATGTTTTTTCTTTGTAAATTTTGAGTTCCAAATTCTCTCCCTCCCTTTGAACCCTCTCTAACCCACTGAGAAAGCAAGAAATATGATATCAATTATGTGAATCATGCAAAAAAATTACCATATTAGCCATACATAAAAATAAAGTGAAAAAATTATACTTCAATATGGACTCAGAGTTCATTAGTTCTCTCTCTGGAGGTGGATAACACTTTTTCATCATGGGTCCTTTGGAATTGTCTTGGGTCATTGTATTGATCAGAATTGCCAAGTCTTTCAGAGTTTATTATTATTACAACATTACTGTTACTGTGTATAATGATCTCCTGGTTCTTCTCATTTCACTTTACATCAATTCATATAGTTCTTGCCATGTTTTTTTTTTTCTGAAACTCCTCCTGCTTCTCATTATAACAAAATAATAATCTATCACAATCATATGCCACAACTTGTTAAGTCATTCCCCAATTAGTGAGCTTCCCCTCCATTTCCAATTTATTGCTACCACAAAAAGAGCTGCCATAAATATTTTTGTACATATAGGTCCTTTTCCTTTTTTAAAAAAATCTCTTTGGGACATAGACCTAGTAGTGGTATTGCTGGGTCAAAGGCATGCACTGTTTTATTACTCTTTTGGCATAGTTTTGGATTGTTCTCCAGATTGGTCAGACCAGTTTCCTATTCTATTGGCAGTTCATTAGTGTACGTATTTTCCTTCATCCCCTCCAGCATTTGTTACTTTTGATAATTGTGAGATGGTACCTCAGAATTGTTTTAATTTGCATGTCTCTAATGAGAAATAAAAAGAGACTATAGATATTTCTCTAATCAATAGTGATTTAGAGCATATTAATGTGACTATAGATAGCTTCCATTTCTTCTTTTGAAAACTGCCTGCTTATATCCTTTGACCATTTATCAGTTGGGGAATGACTCTTATTTTTATAAATTTGACTCAGTTCTATGCTCAGTATATATTTGAGAAATGAGGCCTTTATCAGAGAAATTTGCTGTAAAATTTTTGATGTTACTTCATTGTCTGTGGTAGCTTTTAGCAAAATGTAGTCTTCTTGATTATCTTTTTAAATTAGGTCTATTTTTGCTTTTGCTTTGTTTGAGATCCTGATTGCAACTTTTGCCTTTTTACTTTAGCTGAAGCATATTAGATTCAGTTCCAGTCCTTTATTTCAACTCTGTGTGTATCTTCCTGTTTCAAATGTGACTCTTGTAAACAATATATTTATTGGATTCTGATTTCTAATCCATTCTGCTATCTGCTTCTGTTTTATGGGTGAGCTCATCTCATTCTCATTCACAGTTACTATTACTAAATGCATATTTACCTCCATCCCATTTTCTTGTTCCTTCCTCTCTCTCTCTTTATCCTGTTCCTTCTCAAAAGTTTGTTTTGTTTCTAACCACTTCTTTCCTTAATCCACCCTCCCTTTTATCACCCCCTCCCCTTTCTCTTATTCTCTTCCTTTGCTATTTTTCTACTAGGTAAGTTACATTTCTATACTCAACTGAGTGTATACATATGTTCTTCCCTCTTTGAACCAATTCCAATGAAAATGAAGTCCAGGCATTGCCTATCATTTCTCCCAATTTTCCCCTCCATTGTGAAAATTCTTCCTTGCACACTTATTTTGTGTGAGAAAAAATTTAATATTCTACCTCTACATTCCCCTGTCTCCCAGTGCATCCCTCTTTCTCTTCCTTTCATTTTTTTTGGAGATCATTCCAACATTATCAACTCATATTCATGTCCTCTGTCTATGTAAACTCCTTTTTACTACCCCATTAATGATAAAGTTCTTAGGAGTTACATGCATCATTTTATCACCTAAGAATGTAAGCAGTTTAATTTTATTGCATCTCTTATGATTACTCTTTCAAGCATCATTTTTATACTTCTCTTAGTCATATGTTTGAATGCAAAATTTTCTATTCAACCCTGTTCTTATCATTAGGAATGCCTAAAAGTGGAACATATAAGTCATTAAATCTTGTGTATCCTGACTGTGGCTTCATGATATTTGCATTGTTTCTTTCTGACTACTTGAAGTATTTTCTTTTTTTATTAGTAGAATCTTTTATTCATATTCCAATATTTTTCCAGACAAAAAAAACAATTTTTTTCAAAAAAAACTTCCCAACTAAAAAATATGGAACACTTCATGAATTTGTGTGTCATCCTTGTGCAGAGGCCATGCTAATCTTCTCTATATCATTCCAATTTTAGTATGTGTGCTGCTGAAGTGGGCACTACTTGAAGTATTTTCTCTTTGACCTAGGAGATCTGGAATTTGGATCTCATAGTCCTTGGAGTTTCCATTTTGGAATTTTTTTCTGGGGATGATTGGTGGATTATTTCAATATCCATTTTACTCACTGGATCTAAGATATTGGGGGCAGTTTTCCCTGATAATTTCTTGAAATATTATATCTAATTTCTTTCTTTGATCATGGCTTTCAAGTATTCCAGTAATTCTTAAATTATCTCACCTAAATCTATCTTCTAGTTTGTTTTCAGTTATTTTCACAGTGAGTTATTTCACATTTTCTTCTATTTTTTCATTCTTTTTTAAAAAAATAGTTTCTTGTTGTCTCATGGAGTCATTAACTTCCACTTGCCCATTTCTAATTTTTAAGGCACTATTTTCTTGAACGAAATTTTTGTACCTCTTTCCATTGGCCAATTCTATTTTTTATGATGTTCCTCTCATTAATTAATTTTTGTATCTCTTTTACCATTTGGTCAATTCTGTTTTTTAAAGTGTTACTCTCTTCAGTATTTTTTTTTGTACCTCTTTTACTAAGTTGTTAATTCTCTTTTCTTAATTTCCTTGCATCACTCTCATTTCTTTCCCCAAATTTTCATCTACCACTCTTATCTTTTTCTTGAACTTTTCCAGGAATTCTTGTTGGGTATGGGTTCAATTAGCATTTTTCTTTGAGGCTTTTTGGAAGCGATTTGAACATTGTTTTCTTCCTCTGATTTTATGTTTTGGTATTTCCTGCCACTACAGTAGCTTTTTATGGTCAAGTTATTTTTTGCTCATTTTTCTAGCCTAGATCTTGATTTTAAATTTTATGTTAAAGTTGTACTGATCACCTGGGGATAGCAATGCACTGTCCCAAGCTTCAGGCTTTTTTTCCTGCTTTTGTTTTCAGATCAAGTTCTGGAGGTCTGCAAGTTTTTGATACTTCCAAAGGGGTGTGATCCTAGAAGAGGTGTAATACATCACTGCTCTTCTGATCTGTACTCTGGTCTTTACCCAGAAAGGGCCCCTGATCCCCTGCAGCTGCAAGCATTATGCTCTTTTTGCTTTGAAACCATGACCAGGGCCCCTGCTCCCTTTTGACCAACCACCAGTGCTCCTTGCTGCCCTGACACTGTGACACATAACTGTGTATAAACAATAGAATTGCCAATTCCAGTACCAGCTGTAACCAGTACTGGCAAAAGGTTGTCCGTAATCTCTTTTTGACCAGTTGTTCCAATTCCCTTACTGTCTCTTGCCTGAGAGCTCTCGAAACAATTACTGCTCCTGCAGCTACTGTAGCTGCTGTTGCCACAGCCTTGTGTGTGAGCTCCAAACAGACCTCCACTCCAGTATCACAGACTTCTGCTGATCTCTTCAGTTTTTGTAGGCCAGATAAATGTCTTACCTAAAGTTTTTGTTGGCTCTGTCACTTTAAAATTTGATTCAAGGTATTATTTTAAAGTTGTTTGGAGGGGTATATTGGGAGAGTTCAACTGGGTAACTGCCCCTAATCCACCATCTTGGCTTTACCCCAGAGGAGACATTCTCAGCCTCAATTTCCTCATCTATAAAAGAGAGTTTATAATACTATCTACCTTACAGGATTGTGTTGAAGGATCAAATGAGATAATATGAGTAAAATTCTTTACAAAACTTAAAAGTGCTATATAGATGTTAGTTATTGTATGTGTCTACCATACTGAACTTTGCATCATGTATATGTATTATGTATGCATCCATATATATATGTATGTATATCTTAATATTCTTTTCCTTTAATAGGAGATAAGATACTTGATGATTCCTATCTGTGCCTCCTTTATTCCTTGCACTCTTAGTACAGAACACATTATCTTTTTCATAGTAAGTATTTAATAAATATTTGTTGAATTTATTAATGGAAGGAACTTGTCTTCTTAGAAACCAGGAAAACATTGGCAAGAGAGCTGTAGTTTGGGCTAGAGAAAAAAGTAGGTCAGACCTAGGGAGAAATAACATGTTATAAGAATGGGAAGGACTCTGATGATTGGGTAGTTTGATTGATTTCCTAAACTAAAGCAAGCTGGGTATGTTGACAATGCCATCCACATACCTTTGATTGTCAATCTGTATATGGTATATATTCTAATGTCATCTCAAATCTGGAGTAAGGTAGTTGTGTTAGCTTCACAACACCTGTATGGAGAGTGTATTGCTGGTGATTCCTTATCAACAAGGAGGAGGACTATCAAGATGGGATAGATTATCTCTCTAAAAGCTTGAATCGACAATAAGCCTCCATGAGGGCTTTGGGTGGTGACAGTAAAAATAACAGCGATGACAGTTATTTATTGATTGACACTTGGTTTTATGTCTGTTATCTATAGATAACATTATACACACATGTACACATACGTATATAATTATATGTTTAAGGAAAGGTCATTTATTTTTCAGCTATCTAGTGATATTTTTGTTTTTAACAGAAATGAGTATTGCTTTTTATCAAAAGCTCTTTCCATTTTGATTAATATAATTATGACTTTGTTGATACTACCTTCCTGGCATAAATCCAATTTGATCATAGTATAATAATTGTGATATATTATTATAGTTTTTTGGTTAATATTTTCTTTAAAAATTTTTCATTTATATTAATTAGATATACTGGTCTATTGTTTTCTTTTTATGTTTTGATTCTTCCTGGTTTATGTATCTAAATCATATCTGTACCACAGAAGGAATTTATGTAACAATTTATATAATATTTGAATTAATTTTTTCTTTGAATATTTGATAGAATTAATTTATGAATATAATCTTAGAATCTTTTTCCTTGCAAGTTTGTATCTTGTTCGACTTCTTCCTCTGAAATTGGATTTTTAAATTACCTGTTTCTTATTATATTAATTTGGGAACCTTTTATTTTTGTAAATACACATTTTTTTTCTTTTAAGTTGTTGATTTCGTTGACATAGAGTTGGGTAAACTAGTTTTTAACAATGTTCTTTATTTCTTATTCATTTATTGTGAACTTCCTTTTTACTTTTTTATACTGATAATGTGATTTTCTCCTGTCTTCTTTTTAATTGTTAGTTGATAGTTTATCTTTTTTCTTTAAAAAAAGTTCCTACTTTGATTTATCAATTCATTTTTTTTGTTTTAAATTTTGTTAATTTCTTCTTTGATTTTTAGGATTTCTATTTTAGCATTTAATTAAGGTTTTGAAATTTTCTACTTTAGTTGCATTTTCAAATTATTGATTTGCTCTTTCTTTTTATGTTAATGAGAGAGTTTAGGAAGATAAAATTTCCCCTAAGAAGTCTTCGACTATGTCTCCAAAATTCTGAAATATTTTCTCATTGTTGTCATCATCTTTTAATTAAATTTTTTTGTTTACTTGATCTCTTCTTTGACACAACAATTCTTTATGAGTAATTTCCAGTTGATTTTTAATACTTTTCCAGTGGCCCTTTATTTAATGCAATTTTCACTGTATCGTGATTAGTAAAAGATGTGTATAATGTTGTTGCTTTTATTTATTTGTTTGAAGTTTTTAAATGTTAAGATATGGTCAATTTGTCTAGAAGTACCATGCAGAACTAAGAATTATATGTGCTCCTTTCTATTTCCATTCAATAATCATCAGGTAGATATCATATCTGTTTTTTCTGACATTCTATTTAGGTCCTTAATTTTTTTTTTCATGTTTATTTTTTGTTTAGATTTATCTTAGGTGGGCAAGATTAAATTGAAGTCCTCCATTATTATAGTTTTATTGTCAATTTATCCTGATAACTAATTTAGTTTTCCCTTTCAGTATTGATAAGTTATGCCATCGGGTATACACACATATCTGTATATATATTAAATATTGCAATTAACATATTATCTATTATACCTGTAAGTAAAATGTTATTTCCCTCTTTATTTCTCTTAATTAAGTCAATTTTTGTTATTGCCTCATCTGAAGTCATAATTGCGACCCTTGACTATTTTGTGTTTAGTTGAGGCACAAAAGATTTTGCACCAGCCCTTATTTACACTTGTATGAGTCTTCATGTTTCAAGTATATTTCTTATAAACAACATATTGTTGGATTTTGTTTTCTAATCCATTCTGCTAACCTCTTCCATTTTTGAGTGAATTCATCCCATTCATGATCATAGTTATGATAATTATTTATTTGAACGAACTTCAAGCCATCTTTGAGTTCAGGCATCTTTCCTCTCCAGTGCTACTCTGGGCTCTCAGTCTTCGAGATCTTATAGAGACAAGTCCCTTCTCTTTCAAATGCCTCTCCTGAAGATGTTTCTTTTTTGTTCCCCAGAAGCCTCTAGGCAGGCTATTCACATCATCACCCAAGAAAATAATGAAGTAATTCCTTAATGGATTACTAATAAAAGGATATAAACCAGCAGTTCTTAAAAAAAGAAATAAAAATTATTAATAGCCAGCACAGCATAGTGGATAGAGAGCTGGTCTCAAAGTCAGGAAGATGTGGGATCAAGTTCCTTTTGCAGTGTGTGACACTGGTTGATACATTTGAATTCTGAGTTGTTTTAGGGCTAGGCAACTCTTTAAGACCATATAAATTGCAGAGAAGGTACTGGCTTGTAATAGTGGAGGGATTTTCCTCACTTAGAAGTTATCTATTCCAATAAAAGTACAGGTCTAGTACCAGATTGTATATTCCAACTTGAAAGTTCCACATCACTAATAATTAGAGAAATGCAAACCAAAGTAACTCTGGAGTTCTTTCACACCCAGCAAATCGACAAAGATGACAAAAGATGGGAATAATCAATGTGGGAGGAGTTAGGAAAGACAGGCACATTAATAATAGCTAATATATTTGTAGTGCTTATCATATGCCAGGCACTAAGCACTTTATTATTATTATCTCATTTGAATCTCACAATAACCCTGGGAAGTATAGAATATTATTATCCTCACTTTACAGATGAGGAAACTGAGGCAAACAGAGGTTATGTGACTTGCCTTGGGTTAAATAGCTAGTATATGATATTGGATTTGAACTCAGGTCTTTCTAACATTCTATTCACTGTACATAGAATTTTTTTTTTTTATAAGCAATCGGGATTAAGTAACTTGCTCAAGGTTACATGGCCAGTTATTATTTCTGGGTGTGGTGCTGAGTATCTGAGCCCGGATTTGATCCCCGACACTGGAGCCGGTGCTCTTACTCGCTGAGCCACCTGGCCGCCCCTAAGCAATTGGGGTTAAGTAACTTGCTCAAGGTTACACGGCCAGGTGTTTCTGGGTGGGTGCTAAGTGTCTGAGCCTGGGATTCGATCTCCAGGTCTTCTCAACACTGGAGCCGGTGCTCTTACTTGCTGTGCTACCTGGCCGCCCCAAATAGAATTTTTTTTAAAAAGAGTAAATTCTGTAAAAGTTTTAGGGGTATGTAGAACTTAAATCAACCTTTCTCCACCCTGTCCCTCCCCCACTCCTGAAGATTGCTAGAACTATTATTTTTGTGTAATGAAGGAAGGCAGCTAATTTTAAAGCAGTCCCAGAGCGAAGAAAAACAGATATGCAGGTTGTATTTTAAAATTTATCTAGAACTTTATAGTCACCTCTTTTTAACCCTTTCTTGAGCATGAAAAAAGAAAAGGCTTGTTTAAATTAGGGAGCAACTTAAAAATGAGTAAAATTTAATTAAGGAAAGGAATTTAAACTGTAGAGGAGTCATTCAGGAGGGACTGCTGGTCTCAGAAATTTATTAGTTGTGTGATCTTAAGCAAGATATCTTTGCTCTTTAAAAAAATTTTTGCAGGGTCAATTGGGGTTAAGTGCCTTGCCCAAGGTCACACTGCTAGTAAGTGTTATATGTCTGAGTTTGGATTTGAACTCAGGTCCTCCTCCGGTGCTGTAATTCACTGCACCACCTAGCCACCCCCTCCCTGCTCCCTTTTTAAGAGGAAAATAATAGTGATACCAACTTCTCAGGATTATTATGATGATCAAAATGATATAATGATTGTGAAGTGCTTTTTACAATGACTGCCATATGTTAAGCACTGTCTAAATGTTGACTATTGTTATTATTTCTTTAATTGGATGTAATTGTATACCAGGTTTTAGATGTGATTAGTACAAAATGCCAAAGATGACGATAAAATAAATGATTTTCTATGTAAGATAATTTGGAAATGCATTCAGCTGAATTGATGTCATCTGACTGGTAAGAAGTTTTGTTTCATGTTTTAAATACATGATAATGTGTGTATTATTATCATAATTATAAATTCTCTTATATTGTAAAATTTGGGAAATAATTATATCAGAAATGCTATTAGAAAAATAATAAAATGAAGAATACATGTGGCAGCACAAGTCTTTGTTCATGACATAGATTCTAATTGGTTCTTTTGATTTCTATTCTAATCCAACTCCATTTTATAGCTGTCCACTCCATCTCATCATGTACTACGCAGCTGCCTGGGACCATGAATTGGGCCCACCAATTGCTGGAAAGCAATTTTGATTTATGCTAATAAAGTGACTATTCTTCGACCTAGGGATCCCAAGATATACATGCACACACATTTATGTTTGTGTATGTGTGTGTGCGTGTGTGTGTGTGTGTATCCCAAGGGGGTCACAGGCATAAAGAAAGGTCCTATAGTAAAGGTCTAAAATATTTATAGCAGCATTTTTTGCAGTTGCAAAGACCTGGAAGCAAAATAAATGTTAGTTGTTTGGGGGATGATTAAAGGAATTGTTGTATGTGAATCTAATAGAATATTTTTATTCCATAAGAAATTATGAATGTGAGGAATTCAGAGAAACATGGGAAGACATACACATTGAATCAAAGTGAAGTAAGCAGAACCAGGAAGAAACATATGTTTAATGACTACAATAATGTAAGGAAAAAGGAAAACCTGAGACTGAATACTGTTTAATTATAATGACTAAGCTTGTTCCAGAAGAAAGGATGCCAAAATGCATATCATTAGATTTGATCAATGTGTTTTTATCAAACTGCTTCCTCCTAACCCTCAACACATGCACACTCTTTAAAAAATAATCTTAAAAGGGAATGGCTCTTTGTATAGGTGGACAAGGAGGGATATATTTAGAAATAAAGATCATGTAGAAGTAAAATATATCAATATAAAATTTTAAAAGGAATTACAAATGAACAGATTGACAGGAATCTCTGGGAGGGAGCTTGGGTTGAATATCCTTTTACAGGTTTGATGGGGAAGGTCCATGAGCCGTGTCCTCTGGAAGCCAGGAGCTGCTCTTCTTGTAGTCTTTGGAAAGTGTCACTGTAGATTATGGGACTGTCAGGTTCTTTCCTCTTCTACTGGATAAAGAAAAGGCATGAAAGTTTAGACCACCAGAGCCCTGGAGCCCCTTGATTCCTTTCCAGGAGCTAGTTTTCAAAGCCCTTGTCCTAACCTTATCCTACCTTTCTCTATGCCTTCTCCTTCCCACCCTGCATTGAATTCCAGGGGCATAGGAGAAGGGAGGAGGAGAGGGTGGCCTCCTTTGGGGAGGCAACTTCTAGAGAGACTAGGAGGCACATGTAGTTCTGGGGTAGGGGGAACAAAGCCTGTGGACACAGGCTAGAGGTGAAAGAAGGTCCAAGCTGAGGAGCCAGGGGATGGGAGCAGCTCCTGAGGCTATAACTGGGAATAGGGAGGAGAGATGAAGGCCAGGGTCCTCTCTCACTGATATCTGATTGTATAATCTTATATATCTTTTCATAACCCTACTTTTTTTTTTTACTTCTGGCCGTTTGAAAAATGTCCCATCCTACTAGCCCCACCTTGTACTCTCAGTGAAAAAAAAGAATCCAATCCCAGCTCTGCCATTAACTGACAAGCCATTTATCCTTTATGGCCCTCAGTTTCCTTCTCTGTACAATTAAGGGCATGAACAAAATTGTTCCCAGGATTATATTTTATGTTCTATATTTGATTGTCTCATCTAGCTCTGGAATTTTGTATTCTATGGTCTAAGGCCCTTCCCAGTTCTAAATCATATATTTTAAGGTTCCTTTCTAGACTTGAAATTCCATGATTTGGAGGTTTGGGGAATTATTTCATTCTGACCTTATCTTCCCTTTTTGTCATTCAGCCTTTTAGGATGTTGTTCTGTGTAATTTGTTAAACTCCAACGTCTCTGGTGGGAGAGATATCAGGACATTCTGAAGACTTCCAAGGATGGGTGAAGGGGCCACACTTTTCCTAAGACCTCATGTAGTATTTCACAGGTTGGAGATTTTGGGAGATGGTGTTAGGACTCTTGGAATCATAACTTTTCTGCTCCTTATGTTTCCTGACAGGCCAGCCCACTCACCATCACTCCATCTAAAATATCTTTGAGGATCAATAGACATTTTCAGAAGGCATTGTAAAGCCTTGAGACATTGCTGAGGCCTAAAGACTGCAATTGTGACTGTGGCACTGGTTTTCTTTCCTGAGGTTGGACCTTATTATGGGACAAAATTACCTTCTCATCTTTATATTCTTCTCTTCCATATGATATAGATGGTCAAGATGCTAAGTAGCAACAGTGCTTTCAGCCCCAGGAAGACAGTCACAAAGAAGGAAATGGAAATCCCTGAATCTTCTGGACACTGGAGAGCTGAGACTGAGCCAAGAGATATGAGGATCCATTAGATGAGATAAGTAAGAAGGGTAAAGAGGTTGAGGAGTAAGTGGAGATAAGTTGATGCAAAATCCTTCCAGGTCTTTCACTGTGCCCATCTAAGCCATGTGATCAGCTTAACCCCTGAGTTCCTATAGAATTTCAACAAGAAGAGATCACAGCATCATTGTATCATGCATCTAGGATTGGCAGGCCCCTTAGAGACCATCTAGGTCAATCCTCTCATTTTACAGAGAAGGGTGCCAAGGCCCAGAGTGGTTAGTGATTTGCTCAAGGCTATTCAGCTAGTTAATGACAGAGCTGATTTTAACTTTTGTTGTCAGGCTCCAAGTTCAGGGCTCTTATACCTATACTTCAAAGCCTCCCAATGACTTGGGTTTGAGTTCTAGCTCTGCTACTTTCTACTTGTGTGATCTCTAGAAAGTCACATGGCCTCTCTAAACCTCAGTTATAAAATGAGGAGGTTTTACCTAGATAGCCCTTATGGATCATTCCAGCTCCAAATCTATGATCCTATGAATTGCTCTCCCCATCTCAAGGCTCTCTTCCTCTGAACTATCTTGCTGGAAACATCTTCCTAATGTGTCATCCTGATCCTGGTTCCCCTCTGCTAAAAAGCATCCAAAGTTCATCATTGTCTACAGAATAAAAATCCAAATTGCCTTTCATTCCAGACTTTCATGTTGTGGATGTAATCCACCTTTCCAGTCTTATCTTCCATTTCTTCCTCTCTTGCACACTATACTGCACCCAGCACAATTTCCTTATTATCCCATCTTGTGCACTTCCCACCTCCTGAATTTTGGCCACATTCCATCACTATTTAGAATGCTGTACCTGCCTCTCTAACTGTCCAAATGTTCTCCATCTTCAAATCTTACTTCCTCCAGGAAACCTCTGACCATCCCAGTCTTCATCCAGTGAGCTCTCTCTTCCATAGTTCTGTCTATATAATTCATTTGTCCTTAATAGGTACCCACATTATCTAACCTACATTTGTAAATTTCTTCACATGCATAAATATTTTCTCCCCAACTAGAATTAGCATTCCCTGAAGATGTACTTTCAGGATGTTGTTGTTGTCATTGTTGAGTTGTTTCAGTCTTGTCTAACTCTCTGTGACCCCATTTGGAGTTTTCTTGGCAAAAATACTGGAGTGGTTTACCATTTCCTTTTGCAGCTCATTTTACAGATGAGGAAACTAAGGCAAACAGAGTTAAGTGATTTGCCCAGGGCCATACAGCTAGGAAGTATCTGAGGCCAGATTTGAACTCAGGAAGATCAATCTTCGTGACTCCAGGCCCAGCCTTCTATCCACTGCCCCATGTTGCTGCCCCACTTTTGAGATAGGAGGGAGTAATCTTGTCTAATCTATATATGGAAAGGAATCTTCTCCATGGTGTCAGAAAGTGATTATTCAAACTCTCTTTGAAGATTTCTAATGTTTCGTAAGGGGTAGACCCAAGTGGGTCAGACCTGTAAGTACTATCCAATGCAGCCTTTCAGGGAGAGCGGGAGTGGACCTGTGTGCTTTGTGTGCTTCCCATTTGGCCCAGGGACAGATGATCTGAGGAGGGCCTGGGAGAGAAGAATCCCTAGGAGCCAGGGTCTGGGGGATATGAGACCAGAGAATTCAGGGCTCATAGTGGAAGATGAGATTAAGAGCTGGAAGGTACCTTAGAGATCATCTAACCTAACCTCCAACACTAAATTTATTTGACAGATGTTGAAACTGAGGCCCAGAGAATTGCTTTACCCCAGGTCACATAAGTAGTTAGTAGCAGAGCTGGGACTGGACTCCGAGTCCTCTGAATCCAATCCAATACTCTTTTCAGTACACCACGAGGCATTTCCTTGCTTTGTACTCACCCACAGAGAGCCTGGTACCTAACCCAGACTTATATTCTACATCACTCATGCTGTTTTGGTGGAGCTTCACACAGTAGTAGACCCCATCATCCTGGGTGGTGATGTTGCTGATGAGAATGGTCATGTTCCTATGTGAGTGATTCACTCTCTGTGCTCTGGCAGAGGTGTGGTCTTTGTCACTGTATATGAACTGTTGGTCTATTCCTTTTCCCTTGAACCACTTGGTAGGGCCATGGAGCACATCATTGGTCAGCACATAGGGCAATATCACTGAGCTTCCTTGAATCACTCGCAGTGGGCCCCAGGGTTGCTCTGCCTCAAGATCTTTCTGGGTTTTTGTACCTGGGAAGAATAGTTCACAGGGGATGATAAAGTGAAGGAAGGCAGGAATACCCTGGAAGTTGTTCAGTGAAAAGACATGACTTGGGATTCACAGGACCGAGGTTCCAATCTGGACTCTGTTAGTTACCAGTTGGAAATGTAGGACTACACTAAGGTGACACTAGACTCCAATAGGGGGATGGGACCATTTGATTCTAGAAATGTCTATGCCACTATCCCATAGGTATTAAGTCTACTTCCACCCCAAGACCTGGCTGCTCCCCTTCTAATTATGGCAGTGCAATTTCCCCAAAGTCTAGTAAGGGGAAGAGGCATTGGGGATCAGGGAGGAAGAGAGGAAGGAGATCTTTATTTTAGGTACTAGAAAGATAATTTGGTAACTAAAGAGATGAAGTTAGAAATTTGATGAAGTTTTGAGACTTAGGGACATGTGGAGTAACAATAAAAAGCCCATTTACTTCTGGGTCTAGTTTTACTCCTCTATGAAATGGGGTGTGGGATGGTGTAGTAATATTTACTCTGCAAGATAATGTGGCATAGGATTTAGAGAATTGTTCTTAGAACCAGTAAGAACTGAGTTTAATACCTTCTTCTGATGCATACTTACCTTGGGTAAGTCTCATATAACTTCTCAGGGTTCTAGGAAACTTTTTAAGACTGCAAATTTCAGAGAAGGTGGCCACCTGCATTATTAAACAGAATCACCTTCTCTGAGATTTCCCTATATGCCTAAATTCCCAGGTCTTAATGTTTATTTTGCATTCCATACTGAAATAATACGATTGATTCTTTGTCATCTTTTATTTGATCCTATTTATAATTAATTGATTTTATCCTGTTACTGCCAAATCATGGTTCTTTTTGTCTCTGAATTTAGTTCAGAAATTCAGCTGGCATGTAATGAGTTAAGTTTAGAAATTCAATTATCCTGCTAGTCATTGTTCTCTTCTCACCTAAAGGAAACCTATTATCCTTGAGGGGTGCATATGGGCACCAGGGAGTCTGGTCTAGCATCTTTACACCACCGACCTGTCCTTTAAGGATGTCTGGTTTGTTATCCAAAGAAGTCTGGCCCACTATCTCCAACTCTGCACGTGGACTCAAAAAACAAGCATTTCTTAGTCACAGTAGGGAAGGAGAGAGGGTTGTCGCCAGCACATCATTCTCAGTTTCCAACAAATCACATCATTCCTCATGCCTCAGCTCTATAAGCAATCATATCGATTTTGCCATTCATAATGTTGAGTTCTTTCAACGAATTGTTACCTGTTCCCTATCTACAAAGTCCTGTTTTTTTTGTTTTGTAGTCCTCAAAACTATAAAAGAAATCTATACCCCCCATTTGGGGTCTTAGCTTTGCTGAGGGAACTAAGATCCTATTTACTGGTAAATTTGTGCTTTATTAATAAATGGGTCATACTTAGAACTTTGTGCCTCAATTTACCTTATTTTGACTGTGACAATACCAGACCCACAGAGGTGTGGTGTGTAAAGCATTTGGCAAACTTTAAAGCATTCTTTAACTTCTTCTTCTTTTCCTTTTTGGAAGGGGGAAGGTAGGGCAATTGGGGTTAATAGACTTGTCCAAGATCTGATGGCTAGTTTTCTGTTAAGTGTCTGAGGCCAGGTTTGAACTTTGGTCCTCCTGACTCCAGGGCCAGTGCTCTATTCACTGCACCACTTAGCCATCCCACTTATTTTCCATATTTTCCTTTTTCACTGGCTTATTTCCTATTGCCTAAAAACATGCCTATCTTTCCCCTATAATAGAAGAACCCTCTCTTGATCCTTCCATCCCTGCTAACTAATTTTTTTCTCTTCTGCCCTTTATAGCTAAACTCCTAGGAAAGGCTGTTCTTAATCCTTTACAGTCTGGCTTCTGACCTTATCATTCCACCAAAAAATGTTCTCTCCAAAGTTAGTAATGATCTCTTAGTAACCAAATCTAATGACCTTTTCTCAATTCTCATTCTCCTTGAACTCTCTGTATGTTTGGACACTGCTGATCACTCCTATTTGATACTTTCTCTAGGTTTTCAGGACATTAATCTCTCCTGGTTTTCCTCCTACTTATCTGACTGCTCCTTCTCTCTCTTTTTTGCTGGGTCCTCATGCAGATCATGTCCTCTAACTGGAGGTGTGCTCTAGGGTTCTAAACTGGGCCTTCTTCTCTTCTCCCTTTCACTTGGTAGTCTCATCAATTCCTATGGATTTATTTCCATCTCTATACTGCTGATTCTTAAATCTACCTTTCCTGCCCCAATCTCTCTGCTAACTTCCAATCTCACATCTCCAAATGCCTTTCAGATATCTCAAACTGGATGTCCAGTGGGTGACTTAAACTCAATATGTCCACAACAGAAATCATTATATTTCCCCCTAAACCACCTCCCCCCATTCCCTGACACCTTCCCTATTATTGTAGGGGGCAGCATCATACTCCCAGTCCCTCCAGCTCACAACCTAGTAATCATCCTGGATTCCTCATCATCTCTCCCTTCCATATCCAAGCCATTGCCAAGGCCTATAATTTCACCTTTGTAACATCTCTTGAATGAACCCCCTTCTCTTCTTTGACACCATCCTCTAGGTTGTCATCATTGGTGGGTCTGTCTGCCTCAAGTCTCTCCTCACTCTGACCCATCTTCCATTCAGTCACCAAAATGATTTTCCCAACATGCAGGTTAAATCATATCAAACCCCTTCCCCTCTCCCTCCAATAAACTGCAGTGACTCCCTGTTGTCTTCAGGATCAAGTACAAAATCCGCTGCATGGTGTTCCAAGCCCTTCATAACCTAGAGTCCTCCTACCTTTCTAGTATTCTTACACCTTACTTCTCACCATGTACACTTTGATCCAGTGACACTGGCCCTCTTGCTGACTCCATCTCTTGGTTCCAGGCATTTTCTTTGGCTGTCCTCCATGCTTGGAATACTCTCCCTCCTCAGCTCTGCCTACTGACCCTAGCTTCCTTTAAATCCCAACTAAAAGCCCATCTTTGACAAGAAGGTTTCCCCAACCTTTTAATTCTAGTGCCTTTACTCTGTTAATTATTTCTTATTTATCCCATACGTATAGTTTGTCCATATACATTTGTTTGCATGTTGTTTCTTCCGTTAGATTGTACTCTCTTTGACTGTGTTTTTGCCTCTTTTTTATACTCAGTACCTAGCACAATGCTTGGCATATAGTAGGCACTTAATAAATGTTGATTGATTGATTAATTGATTGAGGGGGTAGATTTTTACTATATTAATCCAACCAGGGATTCTTTTTTTAGATCCTAATGGATTGCTTCTAGCAGCCAGCCCATCTAGGGGAGATACTGACTGGCATTGCACATTCTAGGCTTCTTCTCGTCCTTTTTCTTTGTATTTGAAACAGAGGTCATCTTAATGAAAACAGGAACTCAGTTTTCTCAAGTCTTCCCTGGGTGTCTTTTGCCTCTCTGCCCCCCAACTTCTACCTAGAAGAGCTTGGTAATTTGAAAAAAATTTCTGAAGAAAGGAGCAGTCAGGCAGGGGACCTGAGTCTGATCCAGCTATCTGGATCTGCTAGGTTGGAGTTAGAGAAGCAGGAATGGAGGCAGAGACCATGAGGTGGCAGAGTCAAAGCTAGGAATTTTTGTGCCTAGGGCAACTGTCATACACCTCTTCCAAGAAAAACTTTCAGAATGGCCAGATGGGGGGGCAGGGAAATACATTGCTATCTAGGGGAGAAACAGAGACTCTGGGAATACCTCCAGCCTATGGTGAACAATCTGGGCCACCATGAGGCTGCTGCTGGGTCAAGAAGTTGAAACCACCACCTAGCAATTTCCTATTTTAATAATAATTCTTGATAACTAGGTGCTAAGGTCCACTGTTTCTTCACTGTTGGTATCCAAAAAGCCTGAACTCTGAGGGTTGGGAGTGCTTTAGGGAAGGGGGTGAAGGAGGGCTTGAAGTCCTCACCTGCCTCTCTGGTTCTATTACTTAGAAGCTTGTGCCTACCTCCCGTCAACATTGAGGAGATTGGTTAGCCCGGGTCAAGGCCAGAATGGGGGCAATCTTCTCTCCCTATTTATAGACCAGGCTAGAACTCATTTAACAGCCTCCACCCTCTTTTTGACATACTCCAGTGTGCTGTTTCTTTTATCATCCTGTCAAGACTTCTCCTTCCTTAGTGATGCTTCCCACAGATTTCTCACTCTACCTGGGACAAAACCATTGGTGTGTTACCTTAGTTCTGGCTCTGGTGGTGGAGGTTACAAATATCCACAAAGAAAAAAAACAAAAAACAAAACAAAACCCCTCAAATAAAACAAAGCAAAACAAAATCCTCTGGGCCAAGATGTACCAATCCTCATTTAATAGAGTGGGAAGCAGCAGAAAGAATACTAGTCTGGGATTCAGGAGACCTGGCCTTTGGTCTTCGTTCTAGCATTATGTAGCCTAGACACATCACTTTCCTTCTCAGTTTCCCCACCATTCAAATAAGGAGATTATCCTAGAGGGCCTCTACAGTCCTGTTCAACTTCAAGAGTCTATGTTCCACAATCTCTGCTAATTTGATAAGGGATATATATTTATAGAATATTAATGATAACTCCTCACAATAGTAAAGTCAAGGAAGAGAGACAGAGACAGAGAGACAGAAAGAGAAACAGACAGATAGAAAGAGAGAGAGAGAGAGAGAGAGAGAGAGAGAGAGAGAGAGAGAGAGAATATATGAGAACTGAGAGGGATGAGAGATGTAAGAGCTAGTTAGACCTTTCAACACATAACTGAATTTTAGATCTGGGAGGAATTTTAGAATATAGGATACAGAACAGTGGAGTGGGAAGGGGGCCTTAGAACACAGAATGTTTGAACTGGAAGAGGCCTTAGAGATTTCATAGAGTCCAACTTGATATAGGAAGAAATATGAGGCCCTGTGAGGAGGGCCTTGGACGAACCAGAACTAAAGTCTACATTTTTAAATTCCTAGCCATATGCTTCTTCCATTAATGGAACAGACTGATGGAGTTAAAGAATTTCAGAGTTGGAAGGAGCCTTACGCCATATTACCATGCTATTTTTCTATGTTGCTTTAGGGTTTACAAAGGGCCTTTCTCATAATAGTCCTGGTAGGTATGAATATGTATCATCTCCATTTTACAGATGAGCAAATCGAGTTTCAGAGGGGAAATGACTCAATTAGGGTCACAGCTAGAAATTTAGTGGTAAGACTGGAATGAAGAGTACCTGATCGAACCTGATGCCATGCAACTCTCACTTTTACTTAGGAATTTCTGGGCCTCAAAGTTAAATTCCTCAGACTGTTTTATAACCTGTTGCCACAGACAAAATGAGAGAGTGATTGTAGTCACAACTGTGGACTTGTAGTCACAACAGAACACAAGTCTGGGACTGCTCTCTTCCAATTGTCCGTCCTTGCCTCACCCCCACTTCCTACCAGTATCTAGGTGTTTGAGATGACTGTCTAAGGGGTGAGTAGATGGAGGGAGGGACAACTTTTCTTTTAGAGCCAAGAAATTAAGTTATTAAGTTTGGGAAAGAGAAAGGTATTGAGGGGGCAGGAAGATAAGATAAATGTTGTACAGAGCAGAGCCTTTGCTTCTAGATTTCTGTGTGAGAACCCCAACTAATCAAAACTTCATGTTAAAGAGTCCTTTCTCCCCTCACCCACCACATGATGAATGATGATTTGTCTATTTTCCTGAGTTCTCCTGAGACTCAGCATTATGGAAGACAGGGTTTTTTGGGGGGCATTGAGAGAAATGGTTTTCTTTTCATTTTCTTCCAGGGATTAGCCAGAATACAAGGCTAGAATATAAACCAGAATATGAGTAAAGTGATTTTAGTACAGCATCCCAAACCCCCCTTTATAAGCCTCTCTCTTACCTATAGCCTCCACAGGATGCCCATTCCCCATATCCAAGGAGCCTAGAGGAGTCTAGGGCATTAGTCTCTAGGGGGTCCCTCACAAAACTGGCAAGAATCAAGGTTCCAGACTCTGCCAGCTCCCCCATTTTCCTTTATTCCTCTGAGTTTCAAACTGATTACTGTCCTCTGTCTTATCCCAGCCATTTTAGGACTCAGCCTTGCAAATTGAGCCAGTAAGTGTGGTCAACAGAATCCAAATCCAGAATTCCAGATTGCATGTATTTGGTGACCTCGACGTTTCTCTGAACTCCAAGGGGGGATCTTCTGTTGAAACAAAATAGGGAAGTGAAATGATGTTGAAGTAAGAGCTAAAATTAATCCTTCCAGCTTCCCAATTCCAGGAGGGCTGAGAGAGAAAGGGGGAATGATAGCTTAGAAGTCTGTCTTCCTCTTCTTTCCAGAAGGCCAACCAACTCACTGTGAATTTGGGTAAGTCACTTCTTTCTAGTGGGTCACGGTTTCCTCCTCTGTACAAAAGGAAGGATTGGATTATGATTCCTAAGGCCTTTTCCAGTGGGCACTCCACATTGAGTGTTTTAAGGTCCTTTCCAGATTCATTATTCTAAATATTTGACTCTAGAAGTGGTTGCTGGAATAAATCAAGCCCTCATTTGTAGCATTTTCCAATTTCTGAAGAGTAAATGCTCATTAGGCCCTCTGGAGCTTGTATGGGCTGATGTTGATATCCTTGAATCTATGTAAATGTTTTATCTCCATTCCCCAGCAGAATAAAAACACCTTGACCAAAGAGATTGTTTTGTATTATCATGCCTTGTATGTGCTAGGCACTTCTTGTTTGTCCTTCATTTTTGAAAAGGGACAATGAAATCACAAGGTGCTATTTTGACTTCCCTGTGAATTGACCTAGTAGTATTGCTGAATCAAAGGATATACACAGTTTTATAGCCCTTTGGGCATAGGTCCAAATTGCTTTCCAGAATGGTTGGATCAGTTCACAACTCCAACAATGCATTAGTGTTCCAATTTTCCTACATCTTCTCTTAACATTTATCATTTTCCCTTTCTGTCATATTAGCCAATCTGATAGATGTGAGGTGGTATTCAGAGTGGTTTTAATTTATATTTCTCTAATGAATAGTGATTTAGAGCATTTTTATATGACTATAGATAGCTTTGATTTCTTCTTCTGAAAACTACATGTTCATGACCTTTGACCATTTATCACTTGGGGAATGATTGGCAATCTAATAAATTTGGCTTAGTGTAATAATAATGTAATTTAAAGATCCCCCTGTATTGGCTTGGTTTTTGGTTTGATTGTGTTAAAACCCAGAGCTTGTTAATCCCACTTGTGGGATGGACTTGTTGACGTGAAAAGAGAGGGCTGAACTGGGAGGAGCTGGTGACGTAAATTTGGAGAGACACAAGAGAGAGGCAGAAGAACTTTTTGGAAGCAGCATCTTGGAGGCAGAGAGAGACTGTTCAGACAGAGAGTGAATTCTGTCCTTCCACCCCTCCAGGATCCTTGGCCTTATAATCTCAATCTAAATGGCCATGGATCCTGGAACAAATAGAGGCACTATGCTTTGTATATCCTACCGACTATGCCATAATGTAATGGCTAGCAAAGGCAACTTCCCAAGGTTCAAAATACCAGCATAGGTGCTATCCAATTTATTGAGTGAAAAATTAAGAACAGAGAAGATCAAAATATGACATCATTCAAAATACAGCATTTACTAAGTGTGATTAAATAATCTCCAAGTACTACCTGATTTAATCAAGTACTACCCCCATCCCAGGACATTACATTCATTTAATCAATTACAAAGTCCCTGTACTAAATACTACTCCATCCCTAGGCTATACATTCATTTAGTCCATCACAAAGCCCCTCTTCTCAAATGGAGATTAGTTTACAATCATAAGTAAAGTACATTCCTTTGTTCAATCACAGAGCACAAAAAGGTCAAAAGTTCCCCACCCTTGGATCACAATTGAATCTACCCCAGAGTTATAACAAGCTTAAGCACAGCACTTAATACCCAAATGGAGGTCTTTTCTTCATTTTGATAAGAGGCAAGTTCTCAGCAATCTTTGTTCCTGGGGACACAAAGCTTAGCAAGGCCACAAGATACATTGCCAGTTTCTTCATTCATTCATTCTCTGTCTGCAGAACAGTCCTAGGACCCCTGAAAACATTAGCAAAACCCTCTCCCAGGATTTCTGTAAACATACAACAAGAAAATCCTTCTTCAGGGTTTCTGAACCAACAGCAAGGTTCCAAGACTTCTGCAACAACAGGACTGTCTTTCACCAGTGGACAAATCTGGCAAAACAACATCAAAACAGACAAAGTACCAGCATAACAGCCGTGTCTCTTCAGTTCTTGGCACCTCTCAAAAGTCCTGGACAATTCAGTGGCCCTCAGCAATCCTCTCAGTCTCTCTCTGCCTCCAAAGGTGCTGCTTCCAAAAAGTTCTTCTGCCTCTCTCTTGTGTCACCAGCTCCTCCCAGTTCAGCCCTCTCTTTTTACGTCAACAAGTCCATCCCACAAGTGGGATTAACAAGCTCTGGGTTTTAACACATTCAAACCAAAAACCAAGCCAATACAGGGGGATCTTTAAATTACATTACTATTACACGTAGTCCTCTATATATTTGAGAAATGAGGCCTTTATCAGAGATATTTGCTGTAAAATTTTCCCCCCAGTTTCCTGATTCCCTTCTAATTTTGGTGGCAATGATTTTGTTTGTATAAAAACTTTTTAATTTTATATAATCAAAATTATTAATTTTATATTTCTCTCTATGTGTTCTCTGTATCTTGTTTGATCACAAATTCTTCCCTTATCCATAAATCTGACAGGTAAACTATTCCATACTCTCCTAATTTGTTTATGGTATCACCCTTTATGTCTAAATCATGCACCCATTTTGACCTTATCTTGGTTTACAGTGTGAGATGTTGGTCTATACCTAGTTTCTGCCATACTTTTTCATTTTTCCCAGCAGTTTTTGTCAAATAATGAATTTTCTCTCCAAAACTTGCTTCTTTGGATTTATAAAACACTAAATTACTATGGTCATTTACTACAATGTATTATATACCTAATCTATTCCACTGATCTGCCACTTTATTTCTTAGCCAGTACCAGATTGTTTTTATGATTGCTGCTTTATAATACAATATGAGATGTGATATAGCTAGGCTTTCCCTTGTAATGCATTTTATTTTATGTGTTTAAAAGCATCAAAGGCTTTACCAGACTGCCACAGGAATCCATGATACAAAAAAGTTAAGAGTCTCTGGGCTGCATTTCCAGAAGAGTCACAGTCTTCGAATCCTAAGTCAAAGGGACCCCCTAGAGTACTTGGACTAGGGTTGCACACAGGGCAGGTACTTCCATCTTGATATTAGGCTTTCCCACCCTGAAAGGGGCTCACAAAGAAGACCTTATTACCCTCATGAACTTCACAGGCTCCAGGAGGTGGGAATCATTTGACCTTGTCTCATACCTTCTGATGCTTATACTATATATATGAAGAAATTCCCTCAGGGAAAACAGGAATCATCTTCTATAGAGATCTTTCTTTTTTTTGGGGTGGGGGTCCTGACTCTCTCCTCTGAGATGCCAATTATTCCTCCTACCTTTCTGTCATCTGTACCTTGCCTATTGAAAGGTAGGGTATAGAATAAGCCTCTATCAAATACATGACTGATGAGAGCTGCTAAAAGGTCTCATAGCATACAGCTTGGATTAATAGCCTCATAGCATCCAAGTTAGAGTGCTATTGGGGGGTAGAGACTACCTTTGATGATAATTTATCTATTTATCTATTCATTCACTCATTCATTTATTTATTTTAAAGCAATTGGGGTTAAGTAACTTGCTCAAGGTTACACGGCCAGTTATTTTGTGTGGGTGCCAAGTGTCTGAGGCTGGAACTGATCCCGGGTCTCCTGACTTTGGGGCCGGTGCTCTTACTCATTGCGCCACCTGGCCGCCCCACTTTGATGATAATTTAATCCTTCAAAAGCTTGAGGAAGCATTCTGTATCTAATATTGACTATTAAGGAGTAACTTTGTGTTAAAGAAAAAAGGAGAAAGTTTTAAGGGGAAGAGACATCAACTATATCCTAGGTTATTGTCCTTTGATATTATTATATCCTAGGGTTGCTGTCCTTTGTTCTCAAAGAGGGCCAGAAGGACATCATTATGCTAAAGTCAAGTTTCAATGTGTTTGACTGTGGCTGATCAGACCAATACAAGCTCAGAATGCTCTACCACATGTCAGCCACAAATAGGCTGTGTGAGCATTTGGGGTGGATTATCTAAATTTGCGCATTTTGTGTTTACTTTGAGCTGTCTCAATTCTGTTTTGCTCAAAGATCCCGCATCTTCTCTGATGTGGGCATACCATGTTGGGTGGACCTGACCTAGTGTTTCCCCCGTCACAAATCAATTCCAAAGTTCTTGAGAGAGACCTTGAGAGTGTCCCCCTATTGCTTCTTCTGACAACCATGTGAACGCTTGCCCTGTGTGAGTTCTCCATGAAAGAGTCTTTTTGGCAAGCATGCATTTTTCATTTTAGTAACATGGCCAGCCCATCAGAGTTGTGCTCTCTGAAGTAGAGTCTGAATGCTTGGCAGTTTACTTTCAATAAGGACCTCATTGTTTGGTACTTTATCTTGCCAGGTGATCTTCAGAATCTTCCTAAGACAATTCAAATGGAATTTAAATTTGTGACATCCTAGAAATCATGATAATAAAGGAGAGGAAAACTGATTATGATCTAACATGTTCCTAAGACTTTGAGAGAGAATATTAAAAAATGTTTTTTTGTATTGATAGCTTTTTAATATCACTTCCATTTCCAAATATACCCTTCCCATCTCCTCTCTGCAGATAGTCGCCTTTTATAATGAAAAACAAAAGAAAGAAAAGCATAGCTTTAAAATAAAACAGCTGAATCTGACAATACAGACAATATTACAAAAACATTACAACATATACAACATTTATGAGTAGGAAAGCCATAGTTCACTACAAATTGAATGAGCATATTTTTTAAAGCATTCTTAGAAAGGAGACATATGATACTTCTATAGGGAAAGGTAGTTCAGGAAGAAAGATAAGCTTTCAAGAATGAAATTCTGAAAAAAACTGGCAGATAGCATTCCAATGAGCTGGAAATATGGGAGCTTTCAGAGATCAAGGTGGATGCACAAGATTGCACTGCCCCTTTTTTATCCCTTGAGAATGTAAGCAATATATCTATTATACATGTGAAGTCACACAAAACATTCCATATTAGTCATGAACAACTTAGATTTTTGAAAGGCATATATGTTTATAATGTGTGTATGTATATATTCATATAAATACACATATGCATGTATTATACACACATATGCTGCTAGAAGCAGCGAGGGCAGGTGATCATTACACAATCATGGAAGGGTCCTTTGAGAACGGAGCAGAAGTGAGAAAGCTAAGCATTTGCTGAGACTGGTGAAGAAAGTTAAATACAGCAAAAAGAGAATTAAAAAATGTTCCTTTTGAAGCTGTGTTAGAGAAGAGAGAAGAATCAAAGAAGTAAGAGGGGCGCTACTCAGTCCAGCTACAATGATGACAATGAGGAGGATATGAAAAGAAGACAGACTTGGCTCATTCAATTGCTTCTGGGTATTTTTTTCCTAGCAAAAAATATTATCTTTGGACAGGAGAAGAGAGAGCAAAATGGCTAAGAGGAAGTTGGAACCCAAGAGAAGTAAGGAGATAATAAAAGAGCAGTTAATGAATGAACTTTGATGAATCCAAGTGACTAGAGCCTATGTTTAGGTTAGTGGAAAAAAAACAAGAAGATTTGATTGCTGAGACACTCTAAGTGGTCTTTGAAAGATTATGGAGTCATGGAATACTATTGTGCTGTAAAAAATGTTGGGTTGGTTTTAGAAAAACATGGAAAGATTTGCATGAAATAGTACAGAGTGAAATGAGCAGAACCAAGAAAATGTAGTATACAGTAATAGCAATATTGTTCAAACAATAACTGTGAATGACTAAGCTATTTTGAGGAATATGATCATTCAAATTAACTACAAAAGACTTATGAAGGAAAATGCTATTCACTTTCTGAACTGATATATGGAAGTATGTATTGTTTCATATATATATATATATATATATATATATATATATATATATATTTAAAGCTTGCCTTCCATAATGTGGGTTTGGGAAGGAGGTGAGGCAGGGAGAAGACAACTTGGAACTAAAAATGTAACAACAAAAAAGGAGATTGTGGAGAATGGCAGAGGCACAGTGGGACTGGAAAGAGGCAAAAAGTTGTGTTCACAAAAGGGAAGATAGCAAAGTCTACAAGTTATAGTCCAGTAAAGGATTTGGATTATTGGCAAAATTCTAGAATCTTGTTCTTGTTGTTGGTGGTATTTTATTTTTTGAGACCACCAGTGACTACAAGGTAATGTTTTGATTTGCACATGAATTAGATTTAAGTGAGTCAGAGCTGTGCAAAGTCTTCAGCCTCACTCTCTCTTCCAGAGTCATCAAACTCAAGTGACAAGACCCAAGTCAGGATGACTAGGGATGGTCCAGGCTACAATGGATGAACTTAGCATCTTGTAGTAATGTAGTGACAAAGGGCTTGTTAGTGAGCATCTAGCAGAAGAGGTGGTGATCAAAAGGAGCAAAACTGGCTTCGTTACAGACAATCCAATGTGACTAACCTAATTTCCTTTTTAACAGGTTTGGCAGAATCAATAGAGAATGCAATAGACTTAGGTTTCCTATGTAAATAATATAAGAGGTATCACAAAGTTGATGCAGACCCAGAGTGGGCTCTGGGCTCTGATTGGATGAATATAGTGCCAAAAATTCTGAAACATGTTGAGAAGAAGAAAAAATATAGAAATAGAGAGCCACATACAGAGAGAACCAGAGAGAGAGAGAAAGAGAGAGAGAGTATAACATAACTGTAAACACTATGCATATGTCCACTCCTTGTGTCTGGGCTGGGTTACAGGCAAGGTACAGGAGCATCTGGTGAAATTTTCTTCCCTTCCTGCCTAGTAAGACTGCTATGCAGTACCCAAGATCCTTATATGGGAACACAGTAGATACAAGCCCTCTATGGAAATCAGTGCAAAAGGTACTAGTGACCAAGTTAAGAAGGAGAATAGGTAACCAGTATTTGGGGTGAATCCTACCTTCATTCTCCAGATGGAGAATTGTTCTGAGACTTGACCAGAAGATGTTGGACTATCAGCAACCCAGTCATTTCAACGATTGAGTTGGGATAGGGGAAATCTGGAACCAAGGAGGTGATAACTGCATTTTGGATATTACTATGTTTTTGTTTTCTAATCAGTTTCTTCTGTAAAATGAGGGGATTGAACTAGATGACCTCTAAGGTTCCTTTCTGATCTAGAAGCTATGAGCATCCTATGGTCTTATCTAAGTAAAATGTTTTGCATTTACTACAATTTGAAATTGTATTGAATACAGTCTGGATTAATGACTGGAACTAAATTGGAGGAGTTTCCAGTAGGTGGGACTGCCCCAAGAGCATATTGAATCTGAATTCCAAGTAGACAAAAGGGAGGTTTGTACTGGGGAGACTGGCAACACTACAAGCCACAATGAGAAAGTTGCTTTCATCAAGTACTTACAAGAAAAATGGCAAAATTTGGGCTAGAAGATGATACATATATTTACTGAAATTTGGAATTAATTTATTGACTAGACCCCCTAAATAGTCCCTCAGGGTTCTGACCTCAGCCCTCTTCTCTTTTCTTAATATACAGCTTAATAAATACTTACTGATTGATTGTATTCTCTGTCTTTTTTTTTTTTTGCAGGCTGGAAGTGATAAATGACAGCCCTTCTTTGAGGTCCTCTTCTGTTAATCTGAACAGTTTATATTTTGATAAATATTCATCCGTTTCACTTAGATTTCAGTTTTACTGGTATATGTGATTGGGCAAAATAGTTACTAATTATTGCTTTAATTTCATTTTCATTGGCTGTGCCAATCCCTTTCATTTTTATTTGATTTTCTTTTTTCAAGCAAATTAATCAATGGTTTATCCATTTTATTGTTTTTTCCCCCTATAAAACCAACTCCTAATTTTATTTATTAGTTCAATGATTTTCTTATTTTCAGTTTTGTAAATCTCTCTTTTGATTTTCAGGATTTCAAGTTTGATGTTTAATTAGGGATTAATTTTTTTCTAGTTTTTCTTTCCTAGTTTCATGCCAAGTTCATTAATTCACTCTTTCTCGCTTTTATTGATGTATGTATTTAGAGATATAAAATTTTCCCTAAATACTGCTTTGGTTGCATCCCACAAATTTTGAAATGTTGTCTCAGTGTTGTCATTCTGTTTGATGAAGGTATTGATTGTTTCTATGATTTGTTCTTTGATCCATTCATTCTTTAGGGTAAGATGATTTAGTTTCCAATTAACTTTTAATCTATGCTTCCAAATACATAATATGCAATTACATATGTAATATGTAACAAATTACACTTACTAAATGTAATTTTTGTTGCATCATGGTTTGAAAAGGATGCATTTAATATTTCTGCTTTTCTGTATTTGTTTGTGATATATTTATGCCCCAAAATACATGGTCAATTTTTTGCAAAGGTGCATATACAGCTGAGAAAAATGTATACTCCTTTCTATTCCCATTCAGGTTTTTCTAGAGTTCTGTCATATCTAACTTTTCTTAGATTTTAGTCACTTCCTTGACTTCTTTCTTATTTATTTTGTGATTAGATTTATCTGATTGTGAGATGGGAAAGTTGAAGTATTCCACTAGTGTAGTTTTTGCTGTGTATTGCTTCCTGTTAACTGTCATTTAACTTAGAAAAAATTTAGATTCTATGCCATTTGGTGTATGTGTGTGTGTATATACATACATACATACATATATGTATAGTATATGGTACTTCATTGTATATGGTACCTTTTAGCAAAATACAGTTTCCCTGCTTATCTCATTTAATTAAGTCTATTTTTGCTTTTGCTATGTCTGAGATAATAACTGCTACTCCTTTTTTCTTTTTTTTTTATCTCAGTTGAAGCACAATAGATTATGCTTCAGCCCCTTATTTTTACTCTGTGTATGTCTCTCTGTTTGAAGTGTATTTCTTGTAAACAACATATTGTTAGTTTCTGGCTTTTAATCCATTCTGATATTTGCTTCTGCTTTATGGATGAGTTTATTCTATTTACATTCACAGTTATGATTACTATGCATTTCTCTCATCCCATTTTCCCCCTGTTTATCTCTCTCTCTCTCTCTCTCTCTCTCTCTCTCTCTCTCTCTCTCTCTCTCTCTCTCTCTCTCATTACCATGTTCCTCCTCAAAAGTCTGTTTTGCTTCTGACTACCTGAACCCACCTTCCCTTCTATCAGCCCCCTCCCCCTTCCATATACCCCTTCTATTTTACTTCCCTATATGGTAAAACAGATTTCTGTACCCAAGTATGTATGTTACACCTTCGTTCTCAAATAAGGCCCACTACTCCAGTCATCTTCCCCTCCAGTGTAAAAGCTCTTCCTTCTGCATTTCTTTTATGCGAAATAATTTCCCCCATTCTTCCTCTCTTTTTCTTTTCCCCTCAATGTGTCACTCTTTCTCACTCCTTAATTTTATTAAAAAATCATGCCCTCATAGTGTTCTTATGTTCCTATCCTGTGTTTATGTATACTCCTTTTGTGTGTTCTAATAATGATAAGATTAGTAGGAGTTACAGTTATCATCTTCCCATATAGGGATATAAACATTTAGATTTCTCCTTTATGTTTACCTTTTATATATCTCTTGAGTCTTGTGTTTGAAAACCAAATTTTGTATTCAGCTCTTGTCTTTTTACCAGGAAATGCTTCTCAGGATAATGTTTCATTCAGGAAAATCCTGTATTTCATTGAATGGCCGTTTTCCCCTATCCCCTGAAGGATTATACTCAGTTTTTCTGGATAGGTTGTAATCCTAACTCCTTTGCCTTCTAGAATATCATATTCTAAATCCTCTGATCCTTTAATGTGGAAGCTGCTAAATCTTGTGTGATCCTCACTGTGGCACAATGATATTTGCATTGTTTCTTTCTGCCTGCTTTCCGATATTTTCTCCTTGACCTGGGAACACTGGAATTTGACTCTAATATTCCTGGGAGATTTCATTTTGGGATCTCTTTCAGGAGGTCTTGATGAATTCTTTCAATTTCGATCTTACCTTCTGGTTCTATGATATGAAGGCAGTTTTCCTTGATAATTTCTTAAAAAGTGATGTTTAGGCTCCTTTTTTTTTTTTGATCATGGCTTTCAGGTAGTCCAATAATTCTCAAATTATCTCTACTTAATCTACTTTCCAGGTGAGTTTTTTTTCCCGATGAGATATTTCACATATTTTCCCATTTTTTACTCTTTTGATTTTATTGTTTCTTGGTGCCTCATGAACTCATTAGTTTTCACTTGCCCAATTCTAATTTTTAAGGAATTATTTTCTTCAATGAGTTTTTAATACCTCTTTTTTCATTTGGTCAATTTTGTTTTTTAAGGTGTTATTTTCTTTAATATTTATTTGCACCTCTTTTACCAAGCTGTTGACTCTCTTTTCATAATTTTCTTGCATCACTCTCACTTCTTTTCCCATTTTTTCTACTTATTTGATTTTTAAAAATATTTTTTGAGCTCTTTTAGAAATTCTTGTTGGGATTGGTCACACAACGACTAAGTGTCTGAGGCTGTATTAGAACTCAGGTCTTTCTGACTTCTATCCATTATGGCACCTCACTGCCTCTGATTGAGGGTGGCTGGTAATGTCAATGGGGTGATAACTGGAAATTGGGACACCTGTTGGGAGGCTATTACAGTAGTTTAGGTGGTTTTTGTCCTCAGAAGTATAAGCATTGTCTATCTCCTATATCCATAACCCAGTCACAGGAAGCCTCTTTGATCCTTCCTTCTTGTAAATTAGGTGCAGGGATATTCTGGAATGTCCTCTCTCCACATTTCTGCCTCTCCATCCTTCAGGACCTAGTTCGAATCTCAGCTCCTCTAGGAAGCCTACCATGATCCCTCATTGATCTTTCTTCCTCTCTTATCTCTTAATACTGATTGCCTTTCTGTGGCCTGGTATGGCTGTAGATGCAGTGTATTCCAGTATTCCAAAGAGTTCTAGTTCTAAGTTGGAGGCCTTTGATTCAAATCCCAGCCTTGCTATTTACTACTTATGGGGCCTTAGAAAAGTTATTTCCTGCCATGGACCTAATTTCTTTCTCTATAAAATGAGGGGGTTGGACTAGATGATCTCCAGAATTGTTTCAGCTTCAATCTTATGAATATGTCTCATTAGCTGCCCCCTGCTCTGAGGAAGTACTACTATTGTTCCTCTTTGGTTTGGAAGCCCCTTCTGAGACATAAGCTGCAGTAGTGTATGTGTGCTGTGTGTTGTGTGTGTGTGTGTGTGTGTGTGTTTGTTCTCTTCCAGTCATAACCTCTGGAATAGAACAACCTCCTCGTGGCTGGATAGGAGGGAAGAAGGATCTATAGAAGAGTCTCATTCTCCATTCCCAGGTGGGCTAAACCTGCTTTGGATATTCAGAATAGTGTGACCCCCCTGAGTTCTAGGTTACCTCTCTGAGGCAAGAGAAAAAGGGAACAGTCTAGCAGAGAGGCAGGAAACACAGGCATGACTGTGGCAGAGGTACCATGCCCATATACATACCTAACTCCCCACCTGATTTCTGTTCCAAGGGGCATGCTGGTGATATTTGCACTCCTGGGTTCTCATGAGAAGAAGAAATCTGACATCTGTGAGAATGGCTTCCATATTGGGGATGTGAAATAGATGAGAGCCTATAATTAATTATTTAATTAATTTAATAATTATTATTTATTATATAAGTTATATATTTATATATAATCATATTATATAATTAAATTAATTATTATATAATTAATAATTTAACTAATTAATCCCAACTCTTGCCATCATTAGCATGATACAGAGGAAAGAAGATTTGGAATCAGAATTACCTGGTTTCAAATCCCACTTCTGACACTATCTATTTGACCTTGGGCAATTCACTTAACTTCTGTGGGCCTCAGTTTCCTCATCTGTAAAGTGAGGGACTTGGAATAGGTAACTTCTAATGGTCCTTCCACCTTGAAATTTGTGATCCTATGATCTTTGTCACCAATATAGCTCTGGCCATAACGAATATGGACAGAGAAGGACATAAATGGAATAAATGTTGGCATGATGGAATAAATATTCACTGATTATAAGTGTATTCCAATATTTCAATTCAATGAATGTTTATTAAGTACCTAATAGGGACAGAATTAACCTTATATAAAAGATATGATTTTTCTCATTACAAAACTCACAGTTTAAATGCAGAGAAAAGATTCACACTAAAGACACAGAATGTGATTATATACAGTATTATAAAAGTCTTTAATTCAGTTTTAAGTTACTAAAGCTTACAGGCAAGACTTGAAGACAGGTCTTCTTGAGTCCAAGACCAGCCTTATTGCCTTTAGGAAGATAAGAAAATTGGCATAAGGGTTGGTAGTTGCTGATGTCCCTTCAGTTCCGTTTTTATTAAAAATTCAAAATTATTTCTCCCAATTGATTAGCATTAAAGATTTTTGGGATACTATGTACGTCAAAAGGAGTTGTGTAGATAGAATTCAGGGAAGGGAAAATAGAAGTTCATTGTAGTAGTCAGAGAAGGTTTCCTGGAGAAAGTGGGTTGAATTAAGCCCTAAAAGATTAATAAATTTGGATAGGTTTGAGGAGGGTATGCTGGATGAAGGGATTAGGCTACGAAAAAGGAGGCTAGATGAGTTGGGGTTGATATATGGATATGTTAGTTATGGTGTTTGTGAGGAGACTGACCTATGGGATCAGCTACCCAGGTAAAGGTGAGGAGGATTTTAGTTCCATTCTCCTTTCATTGACTCTGGAACACCCCTAGCCCAGGCCCTCATTGTGCTTCCGTTAGACTGTTATTAACTGCTTAACATCTTCCTGCCTTATCTTCCTCCCTGCCCAGTCCATCTTGCACAGAGACAATCAGTTGTCTTTCTAACATGTACCTGAACCATGGGATAATAAGACTTGGAAGGGAACTTGGAATATAGAATATAAGATGTAAAAGAGCTGGAAAGGATTTAAAAAAAAAGTCAGGATCTATGATTAATGAAGAAGGCTTCCTCCTGAGGTTACTCCCTCTACTATTAGAGATCAGCGATTGTAGGGCATCAGACATCTGCCCATGTTCACACAGCTAGTACGGACTAGAGACAAGTCCTTCTTTACTTCAAGATCAATCTTTTATACTATACTGCCTTTAGAGAGACAAGAAAATGGACATAGGGCCTGGCTATGTCCTCTCAGTTCCATTTTACTAATAATTCAAAGTGATTTCTCCCAATTGCTTGGCATCTTCTCCCCTTTTATCTTCAAAATCAGTCCCCAAGTTGTTGTCTTTTTTTTTCCCAAGTTGTTTTCAAAATGAGGTTATCTTCAGTGGGGATTTCCTCTGCTTCTATTTGGTTCGGTCCAATTGCTCTTCCTGATATTGTCTTCTTAGGTGCCATTTCTCTTCCTTCATATAGATAATTAGGCACTGAGGTGTTGAGTCTAAACTTGGTTCTTTACTATCATTGAAGATTAAACTAGAAAACTATGGATTGTTGGCAAATCTGCTAGTCCAACTGTTGTCCATCTAATTTTCTTTGACAATGCTTTTGGAATAACCTGGTTTAGTTGTCAAGCATGTCAGGTTTTCTGTAGACTAACTGTCCTTTCCACTGCTTTCCGATATATATGTATATATATATAATATATATGCACACACATATGTGTGTATATGTGTATACTTATGTGTATATACACACACATATACAAATACATTATACACACGCATATACATATGCATATAATGTGTATATACATGTATGTATATACATATATGTATATGCATATACGTACGTATTTAAGGAAATATTGCTCTTAATCTCCTGACATCCTTTTTAATGTTTTGCAGATGAGCTTGTACTCTAACCCAAGGCAGCTTTTGCCTGTCATGTTTCTCCATCTTACAAGGAGATCATGTGTTTGCTGGTTGTTTCTTGGCTCATATAGCCTCTGTATTGTAAGTGCTGCTTTACATCAGCTAAATTGTAAGGACAAGAGATGATGTCAATACTTTTCCTAGATTCATTTCTTATCTTTCAGATTTACTAGCTTTTTAGAACTTGTCAGGCTGAAGCTATTTTAATTATCCAATGTATCTTCTCATTTTTATCCTTTCTTTTTATTTGTTATAAGTTTACTTTTGATTTAACTAGTTCCTGCTGCGACTGCTAATTCAGAAACAACTCTCACTTTAATAACCAGTTGTTTCCTCTCTATTAAATTCAGTTTTTGCGATGTTGTTTAGTGATTGTCAGTGCCATGTCCCAAACCTTCAAATTCCCTACCCTGCAACCACTTTCCTCCTTGGCCCTTCTTTTCCATTGCAATCTCCTGAAACTACATTTAATTATTAACAGACTTCCCCTTCGCCATTTTTGCATTTCTTTTTGCATTTTTCATCTTTATGTGCCTACGGAAACCTGGCTCTTTTCAGAAGACACTATATCCAGAAGACACTAGCCACCCACTTCTAATGCCAGCGACTGCTTCTTTCACATACTTTGATTATACCTTGGGCAGGAGTAGTTGACATTCTTATTTTCCACCTCCCTGCTATTTCCAAACTCTCCTCTCACCATTACTCAATAACTTCTTCTGAGGTTCAAATTATCCATCTATATCCATCTACCCAGATCCCTGTTGCTGTGATCTACTAGCCTCCAGGTAAGACTCCTTTCTCAAGGAGTAAAGTACCTGATTTATAGTCTTATCTATTACAGCTTCTAGTTGATGTCCCTCCCTGACCCCTAAATATTCCAACCTTTAAGTTAAAAAAGAAAAAAAGAAAAAAACAAAACTTTTTTAAACTCCCATGGCTTGGAGTGTCATTCTTCTTAGCTACCCACAGAGATGGAAGTGTAATGTTTCACTAAATCCATAAATGTGCCACCTCCATGATTTAGACTCTGACATTTCCTTTTCTGATTATAATAACCTCTCCTTCTGTCTCTTCCTCTGCCTTATTCTTCCTAAAGTATTCTTTGTCCTCACTGTAACCACCAACCATCCTTCCTCATCCCAGTAGAGGTCTCTTTCCCATCTTCACTGTCTTGGCCCCATATTTCCTTTGCCTCCTGATCCTAATCTCCAACTATAATTCCAACTTACTGCACAAATTTGTGTTATCTTTTCTCAAATGTGTCCTTACTCCTCAATATGACAAAACTCTTATATTTCCTTGAATACCTCAATCTCCTTAGCTGTTCAAACCTTCTCTTCTTGCCTCTTGCCCCATTGCCTCTTTCACCTTCTCTCAGTAGATGTTCTCACCTTCTACTTTCTTATAACAGAGGCAATTTGCACAGAGTACCCTTCCCTACTCTAGCACCTCAACATCTCTGTACATCATTCTTCCTCAGCACCTCCACTCTTGGAGCCCTTCCCTCTGACTGGAGAGGGTGGAGGATGGACATTGGAGAGCTCCTTAAAAATCTTCTACTATTTAATTAATTAATTTTAATTCTCTCAGCATTTCCCTCATTTCTTACCCAGCTACTTTCCTGGACTCCAGGACGCTCATTTCCAGAAACTCATCATTCTAAGGTTTATCTCCTTAAAATGATAAAAACAAAACAAAACAAAACCCACTACTTGACTCACCCTCTCTTCAAGCAATTGGCCCTTATCTCACTTCGGTTTTTACCAGTTCCTAAAATCATCTGTGGCCTAGAGTTTAGCCAAGGATTCTTAATCTTTTTTTTTTGTGTGTCATGGCCCCCTTTAGAATTCTGGTGAAGCCTAAGGATCCCTTCTAAAAATGTTTTTAAATTAATAAAATACATAGGATTATGAATGAAATCAATTATATTGAAATATAATTATCAGAATATTAAAAATAAAACAAATTCATGGACCCCAAGTTAAGAACCTTATTCTATTCCTCACAATCCAACTCCCTTCTCAATAATACATTGTGATCTGACTTCTGACCTCACTACAACTGGCATTGCTGTCTCCAAAGTCACTAACAATCTCTTGACTGCTTCATCTGATAGCCTTTTCTCAGTCCTGGGCCTCCCTCTCTGCAGTTTTGTATACCAATGACCACTCTTTCATCTTGGACATTTTCTCCTCCCTTGGCTTTTATGATATAGCTCTCTCCTGATTCTCTTCCCACCTTTGTGACCATGCCTTAGTCTCTGGATCATAATACATTTCCTGCCACCTAAGTACAGTTGATTCCCAGGGTTCCTTCTTCTCTTCTCTATTTTTCCTTCCTTCCCCCCCCCCCCC